>NW_024426774.1:30745588-31046287 GCF_017311325.1 Ursus maritimus | reverse complement strand
ATATATATATATATACACACACACACACATATTCTAGTTAAATCTTCTTTAAGATGTGTATGTACTTTTGGGGCCCCTGGGTGGCCCAGTCAGTTAAGTGTCTGCCGCAGGCTCAGGTCATGATTCCAGGATCCTGGGATCCAGTCCAGTGTCAGGCTCCCTGTTCAGCAGGGAGGGGGGAAGGAGGAGGAGAGAGGGGGAGGGAGGGGGGGAAGGGGGGATCTGCTTCTCCCTCTCCCTCTGCCTGCTGCTCCTCCTGCTTGTGCTCACCCTCTCTCTGTCAAATAAATGAGTAAAATCTTAAAAAAAAAAAAAAAAAAGATGTCTATGTACTTTTGCCAAAACCTCTGGGTTCCCATAAATATCCAAATCCATCGACCATCACCCAGCCTGTTTGCGCTCCCTCCTGGACTTAAGGGCCATTCTGGGAAAAGACAGATTAAAACATTTCACCCTCGGAATGTGAGCATGACTGAGATGTTATTTAGATTTTTTAAATAGCCTAAATGCCTGGGGTGATCTGAAAGGAAATGCTGCCTAGAATCCTGTTGCCTAAGAAATAGGGCAAGTCGTGCTCGCTCAGGCGTAGCCTGAAGGCCAAAACAAAGTCCTCAGCCTTATCCTGAAGGTCAAAACTTGTTTGGCTTCCCTTGTCCAAGTCTCTTCCTCTGTGTCAAGGGTTTCTAAACAATAAACTGCTATTTAATAATTTTTTTTATATTAAACTTTTCCTGTTCAAGTTATGGTGGGGTTTCTCCCTCCTGTTCTGACCCATACTGATACCAGGCCCTTTTGAGACACTGAGCTCCCCAAGAGCCAAGGATGGTGGGTGCTGCAGGGATGGGACGAGGCACGCAAGGTGCATGGGTTCATGGAGTTGCAGGTTGTTCGAGTTCACGGGGGACACATGAGGGTGGGTGACTCCTTGCATGAGGAGCCCGAGGTCCTTTGCTTACCGAGCCCGAGTCCAGACTTTGCTGTGCTGTTTTCTTGTGTACAGTTCTGTCTAGCACATTCCAGAGAATTCATCTATTGAACCCTCACCTCCAATGTGATGGTATTTGGAGGTGGGGCCTTTGGAAGATAATTAGGTTCGGATGACACAGGAGGGTGGTGCTCTTATGATATAATTAGTGCCCTTCTAAGAAGAGGAAGGCAGAGTAGGAGCTCTCTCTTCCCTGTATTCACGCAGGAACGGCCATGTGAGCCCACAGAGAGGCCAGGAAGTAGACCTCGCCAGGAACGGAATCTACAGGTTCCTTGCCCTTGGTCTTGCCAACCTCCAGAATGGAGAAAAAAATGTCAGTTGTTTCAGCCACCCCGTGATGATGTTTTGCCCTGGAAGCCAGAGCTAAGACAGGGCCCACTCAGCATGGACGGAAAGGCTGAATCACCTTCTCTGCCTCAGAACCGTCTCTCTAATGCAGCTCAAACACTCGAGTCTCTAAGCGCTGTGGCACGGTATTCAAAAGCCAGACTCTAAAGTCTCGTAGACCCAGGCTCAATCTTAGCCCTATGATGACCCTGGTCTAGTCACTCCTTATGCCTCCGTTTCTTTATTAAATAAGTGAAATAATAATATCTACTCCATGGGGGTGTGGAAGGGATCGAGCAAGACTGTGCACAAAGAACTTAGCTCTGGGCCCTCAGACATTAGCTGTCCTGTTAATAGTAGGCTCACGTCACTCCCCATTATATTAACCCCAAATTTCCCCTAGTCTGAGTCACAAAATGATGAAATAGAGCCAAAATCCAGTATGTCAGTAATTAGTCATTCAGAGAGGGTCTAAAGTCTCAAAGTTGAACATTGCCTCTGTCTGTCCCAAGAGCCAAACAAAAGCCAAAGTAAACAAGGCTTAGGAAGGGATGTACAAAACAGCAATGGCATCGGTCTCCTTTCCCATCAAAGAAGATGAGAATTAGAATATCAGAATAAATATTAAATCTATTCTTTTTTGTTTCCATTTCAAAAAGTCAAAACTTTATTCAAACTCCACTCATTGAGAATGTGTAGTGCCCCTTCCAGGTCCCAGGAGTTATGCTAGTTAGTAAAGATTTAAAAATAAGATACCCTCTTTGCTCTCAAGCCGCTGAAGGTCTTGAGGTATGGAGATTAGCATGTAAACAAAGCAAAGGTCATTTTGAGCATCGGTTACCCTCATGGGGGTGGAGGTCACGGGCTCTCCAGGAGGGTAGGCAGGGAGCTGGCAAGGTCAGAGAACCTTTCCCACCAGAGAAAAAGGTACTCTCTGTAATCCATATTGCTATTGCCTTGAGGAAGTGGAAAGGGAAGCATGGAGGCTAATTCCTGGGATCAAGAGTCTCGCTGTGGCCCGGTCGCAAAGGTTTACCATCTGGCTTGCACAATTCCTCCGTATTTAACCATTGGCACTCACAAGCTCGTAGGAACCAACTTCAGAACATCCCTGTGGAGGTGCTCTAAACCACGAGCAAAATTGCTCTCAAACTGTATTGAGCGTAATTTAATTTCACCTTGATAATCCTGGAGAGTACTTCATGGCATTGTAGTTCCCGAGAGTCAGCATGGGGAACATTAATCCGTCTTGCACGGTGTCTGTGCAGAGTCACTAATCAGCAGTGTTGTGGTAGATAGCTTGCCACACTGAAGGGCTGAGAAGCAAAAGACAGAACAGAATGTCTCGTAGGTTGTCCGTGGCATGGTTTTACTCCTTAAGGAGCTCTGGAAGGAATCCGGTAGAGGCTATCACCTTCCTTAGGTAAATTTATTATGGTATAAATAGCAATGACAGTGACAGAAGTCATAATCATTTCCTTCCCATGGAATAAGGCTTTACAATTGTCAAAGTGAATTGGACTTTCACCTTGAGGAAAATAGGATAGAGGCTTTATCTCCAGAAACAAATGGAGTGTATAAAATTCAGTCTTTCTCGTCAGCCCCATGCTACTGACTTCTGAATAGCGGTCCAGTTGTATGTATCTGGGCTTGGGAAATTTTCCTAGCTCTTGGAAGGAAGTTAAGTAAAACATATGACATTTCTGGCAGGAGTCACAATTTCACACAAAAACTTTCTTGCAATAACTTCGCATACTGCTTCCCCTGGTGGAATCACTGTCTCCAGGGAAAGCCTGGGTCTAAAATGACAACTCTGTTTAATGAAAGTGAGAGCTGAATGCTAAATCCAGCAGGTTTTATTTCTCACGAAGAAGTCTTCATCTTAAAATCATTTGTAATGGATGATGTTATGACAGAGGTAAGTTCTTCCAGATTTTTTTCTTTTTGTTTGTAGAGCATAGAAGCATTTTTAAGCTTCTTGCATGAAAAAAATAAGCAAATATGGTTACTACTCCTGCAAGTCAACAGTGTCTCCTGTAGATAAAATATTACAGAGTATTTGATATTTACGTGAAATTGGAGGTGGGGGTGGCCACTGGAAGGAGTGTTGGCAGGGACTGGTGGTTGTAAGATGTCTTCCTGAATTAGACTGGTTATGGGAATCAGTGCTTTCCAATTTCATAATGTGCTAGATATGGCAAATATATATATATATGCCGTAAGGAAATAAAAGCCAGATAGGTATTTGCTATCCTTGCTAGTAGAGGAAAGTAAAATTATTTCAACATTAAGGAATGAGGTTACCACTTATGGATGTGGTGCATGCCCTTTATGGTCCCGTGTGTACAAGGACCAGACTCTGCCCCGCAGACTGTCTGATGTCTGACTGCAAGGTGTGCATAAAAGATTTTCAGGACACATTTGTTGATCATCACAGTGATGAGATGGTATGAAAAGGTTTGACAAATACCTACTGCAGGCAACATGTTCATGACCTATAGGAAGGGGAGAGTCAGAGCTGGGAGGGTGAAGGTCTGCGTGTATGAAGCTTCAGTCCCTTCAGTAGCACCGAAGAGTGACAGCGGAGGCTATTCAAGTCCTCTGACTGCTCCAGAGACTTTGAACATCAGAGTGAATAATTTGCTGAGAGCTCAAAATAGCAAAACCAATAACCATTCCTGATTTTGTAACTGTATTGACTAATTATTTGTTTACAATTGACCAATTATCTACACCTTGTGGAGAATTTTAAGAAAACCTTTGCAGTGTATATTTTTGTGAACCCAGAAGTTCCTTTCTCCCCTCTATTGAAAGGCTGTGAGAACACAAATGTCTGCCTGTAATAATTTTAACTAGCACTTTCCCACAAATGAGCGTGTTCAAGAACCCTTAAAAAGAGTCTAATAATCAGATGTCAAATATATGACGTGGGAGGAGGAAGAAAGAGACAGTATGGAGAAATAACAATCCACAGACAATCCGTAATGCAATCTCTTAAATGAGAACATTTAATTTCAACAGCTACTCCAAGAATTCCAAAGCATATTCTTGCTCTTGGATAAAATCAGTGATAAAAAATGAGATGGTCAAGCGATAGCAACAAAAAGATTAGGAAAAACAATGAGTTTGCAGTATCTTCGAGCCAGAGAAGCACTAATCCCTGCATAGTGAGAGGGACATGGCAAGGGTTTGGGATTAAGATCTAAACCGCTGTTGGAATCCCAGTGGTCCATTTATAAACTGTGTGATAACCTTAGGCAATTCACCTAATTCCTGTGGGCCTTAATTTCTTCATTTCTTAAATGGGATAATTATACCTACGGCATAAGATTTTTGAAAAGATTTACACTAGAAGCTCGATTCTAATTATCATCCAACTGGCAGAAGAGTCTGCTGTGTGATTCTCTTTGAGGTTTGGGTGAGTGGATCTGGATTTCTCTAGCTGATCTCTGCCAGGGGATATGACTGTGCCGGGAGACAGGAAGGGCTGCAGGTGTGCGAGGGCTCCCACCTCCTGCTCTCCATGTGCACACTGTCGTCACCACTGGTGGCGTCACCTGGCTGTGGTTAAGTCTTCGCTGCGGAGGTTTGCATGGTTCCCATTCCCATCTGGAAGGAGGAAGCCCCGGAATGCTTCGCCACCGTCCCCATCAGTCATGCGAGGGCCAGTCATCACATGGCAGCAAGAGGCCTTGAGGCTGACATGATAGGTTCTTCTGCACGCTCTGTGTACCCTGTCCTGACGGGCAGAACGGGGCCAACCTATACTGAGGACACTGAGTGCTGTCTCCACACCGCAGACTGTTCTAAAGGCTTTGTGTAAAAAAAAAAAAAAAAAAAAAAAATAAAAAAAAAAAAAAAGTAAAAAAAAAAAAAAATAAAGGCTTTGTGTAACTGAATTCATTTCTCCCTTCAACTCTACGAAGTATCTTACAAGACACAGAAACTGAAACACAGTTGCCGTTGCTTGCCCAAGGACCTGCAGCCATATTAGTCTGGCTCTGAGTCCCTGGGGTGAACTACTACGCAACCTGGCCCAAGAAGAAGAATGAAATCGTGTGTGTACAGCTCCTAGCGCAGCGTCTGGCTCTTAGAAGCTGGTCTGTCTGTGGTAGCTAGCGTAGCCACTGTGACCTGAGACTCTGTGAGCTCCTGCTTGGCTTGCCACCCGAGCCTCTCTTGGGTCTGTTCACAGCCTTTGTACCCTGATCAGTAGGTGAAGTCACAGTGCAGATTTGGGGGGCCCTCCTGGCTGAATTCTCTCAAGACACTGGAAATTTCAGTGAACAGCTGAGCAGACTAGCCAACAGGACCGGCGGTAATTGGCTTTCATCCTCCGGGTAATTTGGCACCTGATTTCACCAAACTATTGAGAAATCTGCTATTTGTGCAATAACTTCAGAACTGGTGAATCTTGGCAAAAATGTGGCCATCATTTAGGTTAATAAATGTTTCTGTGTGATAATCATGTCTGTGAGTTATAAATTTGGTTATATCATTTGAAAGGAAATTCCTTTCCATTAATGGTGTGTGGGAGCAGGAGGGGAGTGGACAGAGGGGAAGAGTAGATTAGTTCGTAGTATCGTTCTGCAAATATCTCAAGGGGGGAAAGAGAAAACCAGATGACAAATAAAGGACAATGCAATTGTATTCTAACTGGACATATTTTTATCACCATTGAATCCATGTCTTATAGCTTTTCTGAAAAATCAACAAAGTGACCATAAAGTAATTTCATTTTGCATCAACTGTTTTGTAAAGGAAAGAACAAATGTTCTTGGGCACTGCTACCAGATGGGCTGGGATTTTAATATCAGCCTTCATACTTACCAACTGTGCAAACTTGGGCAAGTTACTTAACCAATCTGAGCAGAAATTTCCTCCTACCTAGAATTCATCCGACAAATTGGCCGTAAGGTCTAAAGTATGTAAGATTTTTGTCACGTAGGAAATGCTCAATAAATGATAATTAATGTTATTATTATCTCTGTTGGGGTTTTCTTTGAATAAATTTCTGTGACCCAAATGAGGGAGCTTATTCAAGGCATATACCTAGATCTTTATTAGAGGGATTTTTTTTAACCCAAATTGTATGCATCAAAATGTTTACTTGAGTGGAAGAAATTCTAGAGTGAAGCATTGACTTTCTAATGACTAGACAAAGATGGTTGAGTAAATTGTCTGATCAGTTCAGGAAAAAAAAGTGGGGTGGGGCGCTCGGAGTTTGTCTTCCTCTGTCTATTGGTTCAGATTATTGCTGTAAGCTTCTTTTCTTTTTTCTTTTTTAACAACAGAGACGTGGCCATTCCATTTCCAGGTTTGCCCGGGGACTAGAACTTTACCTTTTTAATATATTATTTTTATTTTTTTTAAATATATTTTAAGTGAACTCTGCCCCCAACGTAGGGCTTGAACTCACTACCCCAAGATCAAGAGTCGTATGCATGATGCTCTACTGACTGAGCCAGCCAGGCACCCCAGAACTATATTTTGAAATAGGGACAACTGGATTTAGAAAATTCCTTTTGTACAAATAGAACTCATTTACAACGAGTTATCCAAATATCCCGTGACAGCATAATAAAAATGTGGGACTTTCATTTCATTAAAGGCTCCGGTTTACTATTCCCTGGAAGCGGCTGCTCACATTTGGAAACTGCTCTCTTTCGTGTATTTAAAATAGCATCTAATGGTAAGACAGTAATTGATTAAGAAGTCACTTGCTGATCTGAAAGTGCTGATGTGATTTCAAAATGTATTTAAGATGAATCCAGCTCAATGAGGCTTATATACATGGATTGGGGAAATAAGGAGCTTATCATAGGATTCTCATAGCCACCTCAAAATGGTAAATGAAGATAAATTGCACAAATCAGGACTACATGTTGTAATCAAAGAGGAGCCTCTCCACAGACTGAAACAAACTTGGAAAACAAGTGAATGGAAGATTAAACAATGAAGTCTGAGTAAGATTACTTATTCCCCTGTGATTACAGCCTGACAGGCTCCATGAGTCAAACTGTAAACACATACTAGTTACGGTGGACCTCACTGGTTTATACTTTGGCAAACCACAGCTGCCTCAAATTTACCATTGGAAAGGTGTTTTGGGGGAAATGAAAACTAGCTACCGCCTTCTTTCATGCATGTGATCTATTATTCATAATTAGCGATTCTTAGGAGTAAGCCTTCTTATAATATTCCAGTGACTTTTCCACATTTTGAAAAATATATTTATAATACATAATCCCCTTATGTTTTTCATACCTGACTCACTAAATATTCAAGAATTTCCCATTATGTGCTTCATTTTAAGGCCTGGATTGGAGATGCCTTCCGTTTTCTGAGTTGGAATCTTTACGAATCAACGCACTACTCCAAACGTATGGATAGGCAACCAAGTACATGCCAAGAAGCACATGGTATAAATGAGAGGAATCTAAGTATGAAATCAGCCAATAATAGTAAAGCTAATATTTATTCAGTTACTTACTGTTTGCCAAACTTTGGGCTAAGCACTTTAGAAGAACGATTTCTTTTAATCAGCAATCCTAATCAGACAAAATCCCAGTATCCCAGATTATAAGAATAAAGTGTTTTGAAAATCTTAATTGTTGATGAAGAATTAAATCCCTAAATGAGAATAAAAAGCATTTTGCAGGCGATTTCTTGGTAATTTGTAAAACTAAAGTTTTCCTAAAATTAACTGTATATTGATACCTACAAATCATACACTGCAAGTGTCTACAGTCAAATTTTAAGTGATTTCTCTGCTTTATTAGTCATTTTTATTAAAGTTTATATGAAACTTCCAATTGACGCTCCATCCGAAGCCAAAATATGAATACGAAAGTATCCTGTCAATAGAAACCAAGGCTAGAAGATCTTCCGGGATTTGGATTTTTCATTCATTCCTTGGACTGTGTTAACTGCCTTCCGTGCACCACACCTTGGGGACACAAATAAGACATGACCTCCGCCCTCAAACAATACCCAGCCTATTAAGAGAGACATGTAAACAAACGATAGCAAATATAACACACAACACGTCACGTAATAGAGGTAGATGGAATGGAGGCCCAAAGGAGGAAGTAGTCAATTCTCACAGTAGAAACAATGAAAATTCTAAGAAACTTCATGGAAGCAATGATAGAAAAGGTCATATTTTAGAGACACCTGGCTGGCTCAGTCAGCGGCACATGCAACTCTTCATCTCCCAGTTGTGAGTTCGAGCCCCACATTGGGTGTAGAAATTACTTTTCAAAACAGACAATGTATTAAATGTAGATGAAAATCCGTGGCTTCTGGTGGTGGTTCCATTTGCTTATATGTTCAATCTACATTTTTGTCAAAAGATGAGTCATTAAAAAAAAAAGAAGCATACCGTTCTTAGTCACCTACCATTCCATACTATTTTATTTCTTATTCCTGACATTCTGTTTCTCCCAGCACTTACTTTAACTTCATTTTTTCCTTTGAAGTAACTAATCAGATTGTTTTCCTATCAAATGAAAATTCGTCTCAATACTTATGACAAAACCTAGTGACACCACATGTAAGTAGAGGAGATGAGTACAAGCATGTTTATTCCCACATTGTTTATAAGAGAAAAATATGGAAACCATTTAGAGATGCATAATAAGAGCATGGGTAACTTGTGGCCCTTTTATACAATGAAATACCATATAACCGTTTAAATGAACTGGAAGAGGTGTATTAATACTTGTTGAGTGAAAACTTGAGAAAGTGTAGAATATATCATTTCGTAAAGATGGAAAACAGGCAAAAACCATTATTGTTTATGGATATATTTATAGTATAAGTTAAAAAAAAACACAAAAATTCAAACTCAAAAGTCGGGGCACCTGGCTGGCTCAGTCAGTAGAGCATGGGACTCATGATTTCAGGGTCATGAGTTCAAGCCCCACATTGGGCATGGAGTCTGCTCAAAAAAAAAAAAAAAAAAAAAAACCCAAACAAAACAAAACCTCAAAGGACGTCTGGGTGGCTCCGTCGGTTAAGTATCTGGCTCTTGATTTCAGCTCAGGTCATGATCTGAGGGTCCTAGGCTTAAGCCCCTCATCCAGCTCTATGAGCAGCAAAGAGTCTGCTTGAGATTCTCTCTCTCCCTCTTCCTCTACCCCTACGCCCACTCACATGCTCTGTCTCTCTCTAAAATAAATAAATACATCTTTTTAAAAAAAAAACACCTCAAAATTCAAGTTAGGTGTTAACTCTGCCAATAGCAGGAGAAGAATGGGGCAGCTTGGTTACAGGGACTTTAACTACATGTGTAAGATTTTAATTTGGAGGGGAGAAGGAGAGGAAAAGAAGAATAAGGGAGGGAGGGAGAGAATGAGGAAGAGAGAGATCTGGAGCAAACAGGCCACAATTTTATTAGATGACTGAGCTGGGTAGTAGATATATGATTTTTTGCTATATTATTCTCTGTACTTTATGTTTGAAATATTCTTGGGGTGCCTGGGTGGTGCAGTTGGCTAATATCCACTCCTGGTTTCAGCTCAGGTCCTGATCTCAGGGTCGTGATCTCAGGGTCATGGGATTGGGCCTCACAACAGGCTCCACGGCCAGCCTGGATTCTGCTTAAGACTCGCTTTCCCTCTGCACCCTCCCTGTGTGTGCACACATGCACGCACTCTCTCTCTCAAATAAATTAACAAGTCTTTAAAAAAAGGAAATAGTCTATATTAAAATGAAGTATTGCTCAATCTTTATAATAGTAGTCCACAGTGTTACTAACCAAATCTAATAAATAGTCAAAAATTTTAAAGTAAAAAATGAGCAAACTGGGGCGCCTGGGTGGCTCAGTCGTTAAGCGTCTGCCTTCGGCCCAGGGCGTGATCCCAGGGTCCTGGGATCAAGCCCCACATCGGGCTGCCTGCTCAGCGGGAAGCCTGCTTCTTCCTCTCCCACTCCCCCTGCTTGTGTTCCCTCTCTCGCTGGCTGTCTCTCTCTCTGTCAAATAAATAAATAAAATCTTTTTAAAAAAATGAGCAAACTCATTTTAAATTCTAGTAAAGGAACTTATTTGCGTCTATGGGAGATAATATTTATGTGTAACTTTCCCACTTCCCTTCTAGAACATTCTTAAAAAAGACGACGGGAATGTCTTGGCATTATAAAGAAGGTGCTAGTGCTTATTAGCTACTCTGCTGTGAACCAATCTGTGAGAGAATGAAGGGCTCCTGAGAGACCAAGAAAAGACTAACAATCTGTCCAACATTTATTTATGCTTCTTTTTTTCTTAAGTCCCCCGAAGATTTAAGAAAGAGGTTCAGAGTTTAGCAGGCCGCCAAATGAAAAAGCATAATATTAATTCGTTTGCTAATAACCAAGTGACTATTTCCAGAGGCAAAATTAAAACCTCAGCTTGGTGAATAAACCAAGGTCAAATTCGTAGTGGTCTCTGACACCAAAAGATGATAAAGATTTGAAGAGTGGCCGCATTTTGGGAAAAGGACCCAGGGCTGGGGGGTTGGAGACCTAGCTGCTAGGGCTAACTGCCACCAACTACGACTAGCAGGGTGATTTTAGAGTGGTCACTTTACCTCTCCCTGAACCTTCATGCCCTTGTCTATAAAGTGAAATACTGGAGTTGATCATTCTAAGGTCCTTTCTAGGTCTAAAAGTCTATAATTTGGTATCCTAAATCATAGCAAGATATAAATACTTGGCTTAAACCATGGGTAATAAAAAATTTGCATTAGAGATTTCTGCAAGACTGATAAATGAGGTAGAAATAGGTCTCTAGACCTAAGCTTAAGCAAATTGTTTCCCCCTACTCCCCAAAAGAGGAGGAAGAGATGGAGAATATATGTGATGTAGAAATTAACATGAGTTCTTTGTAATCTGTGAGGAATCATGGCAAACTACAATAAAGCCAGAAAGTGGCAAGTGCAAATGCCCTTTCTGATGTGTTATGTGTAGGGCACAGTTAAGCACTAAAGGACGCAGTCCCAGCCCTCGAAAAGCTCAAGATTTTTGTAGGGAAGACAGAAAAGGAGTTAGACAGTAAGTGTCGTAACAGAGGCATGTACAATGTGTTACAAACTCAGATAAAGCACTTCATCCTGACTAGGGAAATCGAGGAAGACTTCCTAAAGGAGGTGAAGTTTGAACTCAATTTTAAAGGATAAATAGGAATTAGTTGAGGTAGAAGCAAGTGGGAACCTCATATGAGAAAGCAGAGATGTGATACGAGAACATGGTTATTTCAGTAGAGCAAGTAGCACGGTATGGCCATAATTCAGAGTAGAGAGATATGGCAGGAGATGAGAGTGACAATTTAGGCAAAGGCCAGATCACAAAAGGCATTGAATGTCAACAAAAGGAGTTTAGATTTTTATTAACGGTAATGAGGAATCACTTTAAGCCAAGGATAGAGACAAGATACAAAGTGAATTTCAGTTGAATCTTTCTGAAAGCTCTGTGGATGACAGACTGTAGGTGTGAGAGACGAGTTGGGGGACCCATTGTAAGACACCAATACAATAATCCAGGTGACTACTGAAGAGGGCCTGGGGGATGGCAAATGCTCTGGTTCTCAAAAGAGTAGAAAAGGACAGATTCTGGAAAGTATAGATTGGTGAACTACGTTTTCCTCTCTAGAAAGCTCTAGAAAAATCACCTAAAAGGTCATTGAGGAGCCTTAGAAAATGCATTGATCACTAGGAACTGCTAGCAGTTTACCCAAAGAGGCATCCAGACCAACCTCTCCTTTGCGATAGGTCTGCCAGATGGAGAGATCAGAGAAGAGTCTGACGGTCAGTGTGCTTTGACTTCTCCACACTGACCACACCCTGTGCTTTGTTCCTGCCCTTGCCCTTAATCACAATAACCTAGACAAATATTTTTCTGTAAGGATTGTTAGAACCTCAGTGAGACCCTTGCCTGTCAGAGATGCCTTTAAATCCAAAAAAAGGCCAAATAAAAGATGCTGGGACTTGCAATTTTTCCTAATTTCAGAGGCTATGGCAGCCAATCACTCGTGAGCCTTGACACTCTGCTATGTCAAGAATTCAACAGGATACTCCAGATGAGAACTGACCAGGCTGTCAAAGCCAATTGATTCTGTTTCATATTGGTTATTCTCAGTGTTAATCCTTACATCAATTTGTACCCATTCCCAATGGATGACTATGGGTCCCCAAGATCCTGCCAGCCTCTCTTCCATTCCCACCCTGGGGCTCTGTGCACAGCTGGTTCTTCCCTAGAATGCCCTCTCCCCATGCTTAACTTCTCTGACTTTAGGCCTCAGCTGAAGGCCTTCTCTGGCCACCTCAGCTAAAGCTAGGGTGTCCCTTGGTTTCACCATCTCTGACCCTTGTTTTCCTTCAGGACATTCATGACAACCTGCACTGATTTATTTGTCTGCTTTCTTGTCTGCTTTGGTTTGGTTTTATCTTGTCAGTCTCCCACAAGAATTAGAAACCCCTGAGGGCAGGGACCAGGTCTGTCTTACTCATCACTGTATTACCAGCGTGAAGCATGGTGTCTGGAATGTAGTAGGTTGTCAATTAATATTGAATGAATGAATGAATGAATGAATGAATCTCTGTCTTCCTTGATCCAAACTTGTCTCATTTATAAGACTCCAGTTTGCTTCCTCAGCCTCTCCACTGTGCTTTCTGCCCTGACCAGCCACCAACCTTCTCACCCACACAGTATCCTATTTCACCCTTCACCTCTGCCTGGCTCAGCCCTTCCAGCCAGTTCTCTCCCCTCAGGCTACACAATGAACCATGTGTTTGTCTTGGAACTGTTTCTCTTGCTGCCTCAGTGATCGGCTGGAGCTATCAAGCTCAGCTGATCCTTGCTGCCTCTCCTTGACAAAAAAATAACTAAATAAAAACGAAAAACAGAAAACCACAGCTGCGTTGGGATCCTACAGCCAATCCTTGAGTACTGGCTCTAATTGTCAAATTTACATCAGGCACAAAGTTGGCAGTGTGGCTAATATAATGGTGAATCGATATCATGATGATCTGGAACAATCACATCTTTGGTCAATCACATCACTGGAACACTCTTTTCAAGCTGGGTTCCACACTTTAAGGGGCAAATATTGAAAACTTAAAGTATGTCCAGATGAAGGTGATGAGTTTGTAAATTGTTGAAATAGGAATGGAGCTTAATACATGGACTCTGAAGCCAGACTGCGTTTGAATCCCGGCTCTACTACTTACTATGTGATATTTACAAATTAATTAATTTTGTGCCCTGATTTCCCCAGCTGTGAAGTGGGGCTAAAAATAGGGCCCATCTCATAGAGCATTGTGGGGATCAAATGAGTTGACACATGCAAAGCACACACCAGCCAGAGAGAAGCAGCAACAGCTCGGAGCGTGTGTCCCCTACCAAGCACAGCACTATCCGGGCTGCTGCCCCAGGTCATCACGCTAGAGAAGCCCCAGACTGAAGCAGCCAATGGAGCTGTCTTCCTTCAACCACCAGAGAGCAAAGCCCAAGAGTAAGAAGTCGGCCAACGGAGAACTGAGGCTGGGGTGGGGTGGGGAGTGGGCAAGGTCTCCTTCCAGGCAGGAGCAATCCTGACTCCTCTGCCCTCTTCTAGCTCCTGAAAGGAAGAACTTCCCAAAAGGTACAGTCCCAACTTCAGCAGCTAACTGTGCCCAGCATGGCCATTCAATGGAAGGTCCTCACTCTGGGCCAGCCTCCATCCACCCGGGGGAAGTAGGAGGAAGCAGCCCTGAGGGGGGAAGAAAAAAAAAGAACGTTAGGCTGAGGTCCTGCCTGGCTTTGTCGGTAGAGCATGTGACTCTTGATCTCAGGGTCATGAGTTCGAGCCGATGTTGGGTGTAGAGATTACTGATGGAAAAAAAAAATGCACCTCAGGCTGCATGGAGGCCTTCACATTGAAGCAGCCAGAGAAAGAGTGTGTTTGAGCCCCAACCATGAGACGCTCCCTTGGGAATCCAGTCAACCATAAATGGCCCATAAGATCCACCAATAAACACCTAGTTTCTGCCTCATGAAGAATTGTCACATGTAAGAGGACACAAACAAGTTGCTAAACGGACTGTAGAGATGTGCCAAGGAAATGTGGGAGAAATGCACTCGGGTTTGACTCCACTGTGACAGCAAAAGATCACTTATTTTGAGGGGCCATAGTAAAACAGTCTTTGGCTGTGATGGGAATGCTGTGGAAAATCACAACCACTGAAAAGGAAAACAGTTTCATCTTGCTGATGAGATAAAGGAAATATGTTATCATTTTCTGTGCGTTTGGATTCCTAACTAGTGTATAACACACGACATGTCAAGGGCCATATCTTTTTCTTTTAGTTTCCCCAGACAGAACCTAATACACTGTGTTGCATGCAGTAGGTGCTCAATAAATGCACCGAATTTCAGGAGATGCTCATCCCACCAGATGTAAATCGATTTGACAATAATCGGATGATGAACAGCATTAATATGAAGTGAATCTATGGCACTGAGAGACCAGAATCTGCCATAATCCTCTGCTTCCTGCGTTACCCAGGTATTTACACAGAAGGCAGCAAAGGGAATTGTTAGGAAAAAGTGTAAACAGATAAGGATTAAAATCCTTGTTGTGTCTCTAATTTGCTATGTGAGTCCTGCCCTAAACTAACATTTAGTAGGGCTTCAATTTCCTCATCTGAAATGAAGGTAGAAGACAGTAGTTATGACAGCAAATGAGAATTATGGGGATGAGCATCGGAGACATGACTGGGCAGAGATTCATTTCTGTCACATTTCTTGGCAGGGAGATCCCTGGTCTCACGTTGGCAGTGTCACAGACTTCCCTGGTTGTCCCATGTACCTGAAAAATGAAGAAAATGAAGGTGGTCCGTGAGGTCTGACTAATATTAGGAAAAGATTCTAAATCCATCAAGATCAAGTTACCCCTCATTACAACTCTTAACCTGCATTTTAATATAAATGGAATTACACAGAACTTTCGGGGGACAGAACCAATGCCAGCTTTAGGGTGTAAAGGGGTTGGGATGAGGGAGCAAGATGTGGAATCATCTGGAGCAAGTACCCATTTGACTAGGGTATCCAAGCAGCAAAGATCCGTCTGCCAGGTGAGGGGATGGGACGTGTATGCGGAAGAGAAGGGATCCATATTGCCCTGACCCCCTTCTTTTCCTCAGGCAAGGTCTCCATATGTCTTAGTCCATTCAAGCTGCTATCACAGAATACCATAGATTAGGTGATTATCAACAACAGAGATTTATTTCTCACAGCTCCGGAGGTTGGGAAGTCCAAGATCAAGACACTAGCAGATTTGGTGTCTGGCAAGTGCCTGCTTCCTGGTTCACAGATGGCAATCTTCTGGCTTGGGGGAAGGGACAAGAGAGCTCTCTGGGGTCCCTTTTATAAGAGGACTAATTCCAGTCAGAATGGCCCCACTGTTGCAAGGTAATCACCTCCCAAAGGCCGTACCCTCCAAATACTACCACATTGGGAATTAAGTTTCAACATATGAATTCGGGGGACACAAACATTCAGTCTATTGTACCATTCTTGAAAGAGTGAAAGAGGTTCATTTTCTTCCAAGACTCCTCATTACTAAACCAAGGGTCAAGAACAATAAGTCAATCCATTACTTATTGTTTTAAGACTGCATTGTGGCTTAATCTTGGTTCAAAGAAAATGAAACAGGCTGATGTTTCAATGCCAGAACGGTAGCAAAAAAAAAAAAAAAAAATGGTGCCAAATATGGAAGTTTATTATATTCATAGTGGGGTGGAAAGCAAAGAATTAACAGGAACAAAAGTAACACATATGCCCCCAAATCTTCAGTTATCTCATGATGAGTCATTTGCTGAAAGCAGTGGTTCAACAGGGCTACACCATATTTTGAAACTGTGCTAAGTAACAGAGTGAAGAGGAAGAGAAAGGAAATAGAATCTTATCAAGAAGGAAATGAGCCAAGCAAAAGCAAAAGAATCTCTGGAATACTTGTGAAGTCAATCTCTTTAGAAACCTCAGAGCCCCTTAACCCTTTGGGGGAGGAGAACCATGACTGTAGGCCCTTCGTGGTTTATCGTTGACAATTCTGAAACTTGGCCAAGTCCAGTCAGAACTCCAGAATTGTATTTTTTTATATCTCTAATATTATTGGAACACCAGCTTGTTGTTGAAAAAACAACAAATTTCAACTGAACAAGATGAAGATCAGGTGAAATCAAATACATCATTTAGAAGTAGATTGATTTCTAACGCGAATGTTTCCAGCGGCAAAGGGAGATGATTACCCGCCCCAGGAATATTACCCAGATAATGAAAATTGAGCCCAAAGATGTAACTTACTTTATTGGGAGGTGGTTCTTGAGGTGGTTTAGGGAAATAAAATCAAACAACTTTTCTACCTACAGTGAGGGTAATTTACATATATTGGATTCTCTTTACCATGTAATTGTTAGTTTCCTAATTTACTGCTTGATTGTTAACTCTTCGCTTCAAAAACAATAGCAGCTTCTCCAGCAAGATTCTATTCATTCTTTCAAGCTATAATTGTAGAAATTTCTTCACTCTTGAATTCCACTAATTTCCATTACTTATCATTAAATTAGTAGATTAAACTTTAAGACCTTCTTCAATTGAAATGTTTGTTAATCTAATTCTGCCGTTCTCCTTAGGGAGAATGTTAACTCAAAAATATTTGTTCTTTTGTGTTTGTATTTCTGTTTACTCTTTCCCCCTCTCAAGTTAATTATTGGGGACTTTGTTTTTCCTACTTTGAAATGACCTAATATTAAGAAAACATACGTGACCTATTTGCAGAAAGCGACAATGAACTGGTTTAAAAGGTTTCTTTGTTTGTTTGTGTTTACATATAAGCTATAAAATAATTACTAAAAAGTGAAATTCAGTCACTTTCCTTCACTGAAGATTAGTTCTATCAGGGTCTTAGTATTACTGAAATCAAAGCACTAGTGACATTAAATTCTCTGATGAATAAGCTTCTGTTCAATGTTTACATTTTTTAAACAAGAACAGTGTTTCAGATTTCTTACATATCCATTTATATTCATCATGTGATACTGGAAACCGTATGTATTACATTACATTATAATGAGTCATTGCCACTAGGCCAACAGGAAGTAACAAAAAAAGCCAAGAAACAATGTGATTAACTGAATGCTCGGCATATTTTAATATAGCAGCGTTTTCTTTCTACAGAACAGACAAGAATGCCGACAGATATGTGTGGGTATACTATTTGTGCATTATATAGCATATAATTATATACACACCGGCATTCATATGTAGACGTACACATATGAATAAACACATATTAAATTCCAACACAAATACATTGCTCTCCTTTCCTCAGTAAAAAAGAATCTGCATCTTAAAGTTGAATTTTAAAAGCCATTATAAAAAATCATCTTTATACATTATATCTAATCTACATCGGGTATGTGGTTCTTCGTCTATTTCTGCATCTAGTATGATTTTTCTTACTAAAGTTTAATTTTCTTCCAATTTTAACACATCACAAAGACGATCACATATATTTCCTGCATAAAATTTCTTTCCCTGAGAGAAAGCTTCTCAAAACAAAAGATAAACTAAGAAACAAGAAGCAAATTGATTTAAAAATCAACAACCCTTAAAATGAGCTCTTAAAAATGAGACTCTTTTTTAATCTTGGTAAATTACTGTGTTGTAACTGATCCTTTTGCATGGTGTTTATTCAGTGTAGCAGTGTGTGACAGTGTATTCGTTTTCAGTCCTACAAGTTATTTGCAATAAAATTAGACACTCATTTCTGTTTTACTTTTTTTTTCGAATTAAAAAAAAACTCATTATCCTTATCTCTAGGTCTCTAATTGTGGTAGCATCTATAGACCCCTAACTCTTGGCATGTGCTATGTTAGACAAACATATCCCATATAAAATTTATATAAAGGAAGGGACCTCCCAAACCTCTCTCCCTGTCTTACATTATTTCAAAAATAAACTCAGGGCTCAGCAGTATGTATTTATGGTCACTAGCATTTTTTTTTTAATTTTCGAAGAAATCATCAAACTTTCGAGTTGATTATACTTAAACTACAGAATCACGGAGTTTTAGGCAAGAATCCCTCATTTTACCTCAAAGATTGAGTGACTGGCTCAACAACACAGAGCCCTCAGCAAGCAGAAGGCTTGCACCAGAACCCGGGTCCCTTTCCCAGGTGGGTAATCCCCAGTGTGTGTGCTGTAAGATACGTGCAGATAACGTGTTGTGATCTTTATTGAAGAGAAAACGAGAATCAGCACTCTAAAATACCATTCAGCTCCATAGGATCCCAGGCTATTCTAGCCCCGTTCTAAACAAATAGAAATTTGTAGATTTTATAAGCACAGCCAATTTTTCAAATAAGGGAATAAGGCAAAAGCAGCCACATAGGAAGGATGTGTGCTAAAAAAAGAATGCGCCTCTTCTTATCTCAGAAATACTGCCTATACATTTTTTTAACTTGAGAAGTCAAGCTAAATTTGATTAAGCACATTTCTACATATCACATGAGCCTACCACTAGTATAGAAGAGAGTGGAAACCAAAAGAAATGCCACAGATTTCATGGTGTGATTCAGTTTCTTTCCAAATGACACTTCCTTTGAAAAGGCATATATTTGGAATTTGCCTTTTAGAAAATGCTTCTTTTCAATTTTCAAATATAATTCTGGTGTAATTAATCAAATCTGCATTTCAAAGCTTCTTGAGCTGAGCTTTCCACCAAGCACGAGGTCTCTGATCATGGACCAGAACAGAGAACGGTATATTGGACAAAATCCGGAACAGTCAACATGGTGGTAGCCGTAAGATGATAGAGCCTCCATATATCATCAAAGGCATAGTCTTTCCAAGATGGCTGCTCAGACACCTGTTTATCCTTATCCATGTTCAAGTGCCCAACGGACATTTTATTGCTCTACAAATCCTGCAGAGAAAACAGAAAAAGTGCGGAGAAAAACATCAGATGAGAAAAAAGATGAACCTTTATGGAAGGTGAGCCTGAGGATGAGGTCTACTTAAAATGGGTACATCCAGGGGCACCTGGGTGGCTCAGTCAGTTAAGCATCTGCCTTCGGCTCAGGTCATGATCCCAGGGTCCTGGGATGAAGCCCTGAGTCTGGCTCTCTGCTCAGCAGGGAGTCTGCTTCTCCCTCTCTCTCTGCCTGTCACTCTCCCTGCTTGTGCTCCCTCTCACTCTCACTCGCTCTCAAATAAAGAAATAAAATCTTTAAACAACAACGAGAACAACAACAACAAAACCCGCTTATATCCAAGGCAACTATATGAGGTGGAGACAGCTAATTGCTTACTTAAGACATTTCAAATTCTGAACTTCACTAATCCAAAGCCAAGTGTTTACCTTGATTTGACACTAGACACGGCACTGGGGAAGAAGAACAATGGGGAGCCATTGGCCAGTGTTCTTAGTTTTCCATACTCATGTGTTCCAGAAATCAATAAAGTTGCTGTATTTCCAGAGAATGCATCAGAGATTAAAATAGCAGAAGAAAATGGAGCTGCTGTTTGAGGAGGAACTAATCTGATTCAGAAGATTTGGGATGATGAAATTCAATCAGACTTTTATGTAGCTGTTCCAGAAATAATGCCCAAGCTTAATCAATTAAAGAAGGAAATGGGAAGAAAAAAGAAAAAGATTGCCAAGGCTTACTTGGAATTCCATTGCCTGTGACATCAACGTTCTTGAATTATTTAAAACTGGATATGACATTAAGGTAGATGAAGAAAGGGAGAATATTTTCAAGACCAAAATAGCATACTGGACATGGCACGTGGCCAGACAGCTGCCCATCGGCCAGGAGCTGTTATCAATGTAGGCACAGACTGCTGAATTTGGGACCCTTTGTGGTAGGCGCTTTCCCTGGAAGTTTGCGACTAAAGATGGAGCCATTGTTGCCTTGAGGAGTAGAAACCAAAGAAAGCAGCAATGCGCCTGCCCAGAAGTGTTGCTCTGGGAAATTTTCAGGGGCTTAAAGAGCCACAGCAAATTTTGAAACTATATAATTTAGTGTCCTGTTATTTCTTGATCATCCAACTTGGAAATGAATTTTAATGCTGGAAAATCTTATAACGCTTTCAAAAGTAAGAAAATAAAATGTTCTCTATGTCTGAAAAAAAAAAAAAACCAGTGTCTTGAATAATTAGATACGTTTTTCTTCTTTCCTTCAAGTATTTACATGAATTATTCGGGCTTTGTATGGATGGAGCTTTGAAATATTCAAATTCCATGAAATATTTTATTATATAAGGTTCATATTTATTAAACCCTGTAGGATGTACTTTTCTGTGGAAGTGAAGATTCGGTTCAATTATCATTTTCTTCAGTACAGAGAGTATACAGAGAAGCGTCTGGGTGATGGAGGAAGTTCAAAGATAAGTAAGCCAGTCTTGAGAGATTTTACCCCTAAGGGGAAATACAAAGCGATAAAATACTTGTAAACCACAAGTTATAGAGGTCCTAAAAAGAAAGAGATAACTTCCAGGGGTGGCTGGAGCAAAGCTTCAGACAGAAGCTAGCATTCCAGATGAGCCCTGAAGGGCCAACAGAGGAGTACCACAAGCAGCGGGGCAGTGAAATGAGGGGTTGAGGCGTCAACTTGACTCTTGCCCTTTTTCATTTATGGAACCCCTTTTACATATGATAACCACACAGTCATCTTCCCAGCATGGTGCCAGCTCCTTTGTTCTAACCTTTGGTTCTACCTCCCCACTGGGCAAACACATTCTGACTCCCCCAGGAGCCCTGTTTCTGAGAGCTGCCCTGTACTCCTTCCCCCCCCCCAGAGACTCCCCCAGTTAGCAGTTCTGCCCTTCACAAGCGGCCTGACAGAAGCAGTGCAGAGCAGCGTTCACAGTCTCATCCGAGGCCCCAACACATGCCCATTCCCCCCTCCCCCCGTCCTGCTTGACAAACATGCCATCCAAACTAGAAACCTGGCCACACGTGGGACCTCATCCCCACTTCCAATGCTTCCATGACATCCCCACATGATAGTCCTTAACCTGGGGTAACAAGCTTTTCCGTCCAACCTCAGATCTCCCCTGCCCCTCACTCACAGTGACTCCTTCTAGACCCTGCCCGACACACACACACACACACACACACACACACACACACACAGAGGCATCATGTCGGTTCACCTGTCTGTTTTGCGTATGCTTCCCCCTCTGTGTGGAATTACCAGCCTCTCTTCCCTGGGTTGCCTAAATAGTTCCTACTCAACCTTCAAGTCCCAGCTTGAATGAATTTTCTTTTGATAGTGTCTTGCTCCTTCTAATAAAAACTTCTAGCCTTTCTAGACTGAACTCATTCCTCAGATCAGCACAACACATCGCCCTCGATGTTTTTGTCCGCCCAACAGAGGATTCTACCTCCTTTGGGGTGGGAAAGGCAATAAAGCTACGAATATTTATGTTAAGTCCTTTTTTTTTTTTTTTGGTGGGGTTTCTAAAATAATACACTTTGACACAAACTCATCAAATTATTGCCACATTTAACTATCCTGCTTCATTGGGAAAACCCCAAAATTGTCTAAAAGAGCAGTGATAAGGGACCAGAGCAGACACATGAACAGGGCAATGGCAAAAAGAAAAAATTCAAGGAAAAAGGATCGGTAGAAGGTATAATTAACTGGCTCTGGAGAAAATAGGAGAAACCAAGAGGGGGTATGAGTTGGAGTCTTTGCAACTAAGAGAAAGATAGTATCTGTGATGGAATTTGAAAAGTTCAAAAGGGGAAGAAAGTTTTTAAATTTTAGAATATTTTTATTGAAGTATAATTAACATACGATGTTGTATCAGGTTCAGGTGTACAACATAGTGATTCCCCAATTCTAGACATCACTCGGTGCTCACCATGGTAAGTGTAGTCACCATCTGTCGCCATACAATGTTATTATAATATTATTGACTATATTCCCCATGCTGTACCTTTCATCTCTGTGACTTATATATTCCATAACTGGAAGTTTGTGGTTTCTTAATCCAAAAAGGGAAGGAAATTTGATGGGACAGCAGGACATCAAGCAGATGTACCACAACCAATTTACAGCTGTAGAGCTCAGGGGGGAACACATCCTAGGGTAAAGATGGGGAATCATCGCAGAGATTACCAAAGACTTGAGAATGATTTAAAAAAGAGAGGGTAAAACCAGAGCGCAAAGGCCGTGGCCATGTGGGACACCCACAGTTGCAAAATGAGAGGAGGAAGTGAAAGTAGTTGAAAAAAAAAAAAAAGGAAGAGTCAGAAGAGGGAGTGAACCAGGACAGTGGAGCATCGTATCGGACAAAGGGAGAGAGGGATAATGGTAGACCAGTCAACGTTGTTGGATGCTGCTGAGGGGTGAAGGAAAATGAGGACCAAAGAGAAAAGTTGTTCAGTTGGGTGGTTGGGAAATGACAGTGGGGACCTCAGAGAGTGTGGTTTCCAAAAGAAAAGCAGGAGAGGAAGCTAAACCACAGATAGCCGAGAACAAAAGGGAGTAGACTTGCAGCCATGGTGGTGCTTGGAGGACCACTCCAACCCACCATGATAGTGCTAACAGATGGAATATAAAATGGGAGAAATGTTAGGCATGTTCACACTTAAAAACACCTCTGCAGCCCAGAAATGGAAAGGAAACAATATGGTGAGTGGCTGGATTCTGCCAAATGCAAACAGAGGCATTCAGGAGCTGGAGTCATTCCGGGCATCGGAGGCTAAACATCTCCACGTGAGGCAGAAGACCCATCTGAAGTCAAGGGCTAGGATCAAGAGTCGGGAGCTGCCTAGGGCTACAGGCTTGTACAAACCGAGATACCTAAGGGGCTGGAAGAATCAGACACAGTCTCATGGCCAGAATCCGATCCCGGAGAAGAGACTGGATGTACAATACTATACGAGAAGACCAAGGTCTGGCCTGAGAGTCCCAGAAACGAGATGGAAATAACCACAGGACTACTAAATAGGGAAGGTTGAGTTCAGAGGGACAGAGGAAGGAAGGAAGGGAAGCAGGGAGGGAAGGTGGGTGGGAGGAAATTAGAGCTAAGAAAGAGTGCCCAAAATAGAAGCAACAACACCAAGAAGAGTTCACTCCAGACCAAAAATGGAGGGGAAGGTTATATGACAAAGAAAAGAAATTGGAGGTTTATATATTGAAATATTGAAAGACGTTTAAATATGGTGGAGTGGTCAGCTCTTGTTTTTTGTCTCTCCAGCATCTGTGTCTTTTTTTCTTGATGACAACACTGCAATTTTCCTTGGAGAACCAGACTTGCTCCCTGCCTGTATGCATATTCTAACCCCCTAACTACCATGATTGGCTCAGAGATGAGCATGTGAGCAAATCGATGAATTAGAACCAATCCTGAAATTCTTGTGGGTAGGAACACTAAAAAAGAAGCAGACTTCCTCTGGGTATTGCTGAGAGACTAGGATGTAAGCCTGGAGCTTCTGGCAGACTTTTGTCACCACACAGGGAGATCCTGCCTCGAAATGGAGCCAAGACGGAGAGAAGTATCCTAGAGAGATGGAGAAAGCAAGACCAAGGTCCAGCGACAGTGTTTGATATCCTGGTATCCTGGATCCAGTCGTACTGGCTTCTTATCAGTTCAGCGAGCCCATGAGTTTCTTTTTTTAATCAAGTTGGTTTGAATTATGTTTCTTTTATTCTTACCTGAAAGATTCCTGACAAAACAAAAACAAAGAGGCATAGCTATTTCTATTTGCAGATAACATGAGCAGCTACGTAGAAAATCCAAGAAAATCAACTGAAAAACTTCCAAAAACTAATGATGCAAGGTCAAATGCAAAAAAAAAAAAGTCAACAAACTGATCATTTTAAAAATAGAAAGTGTGATACAAAGAAAAAAACGGATTCCATTTACAATAGCAACAAAAGTTGAAAGTAGTCACCAATAGCACCATATCTTGCAGATATGTGCAAGAACTACAAGAAAAAGGGGCGCCTGGGTGGCTCAGTCAGTTAGGTGTCTGCCTTCGGCTCAGGTCATGATCCCAGGGTCCCAGGATGGAGCCCAGCATCAGGCTCCCTGCTCAGCGGGGAGCCTGCTTGTCCCTCTCCTTCTGCCTGTTGCTCTGCCTGCTTCTGCTCTCTCTGTCTCTCTCTCCTTCTCTCAAAAATAAATATATAAAATCTTAAAAAAGAAACTTATTATAAAAAAAAAGAGCTCCAAGAAAAAGATGTAAAACTTAGACAAAGACCTGAATAGGAGGACTTAATGTTGTCAAGATAATAATTGTCCCCAGATTATTCATAAATTCAATACATTTCCAATAGAACCAGAATTGATCAATAGCTCAATGGAACAGAGTCGAGAGCCCAGAGATAAGCTCGGATACATGAGAATTTCATATGTTATACGGGTAGTATTTCAAAATAATGAGGGAAAGAATGGACTCTTGAAGAAGTGATGTTGAAACGGTTGGCTATTAAAAAAAAAAAAATTAAGTTGGGGCACCTGGGTGGCACAGCAGTTGATCGTCTGCCTTCAGCTCAGGGCGTGATCCTGGCGTTACGGAATCGAGCCCCACATCAGGCTCTTCCGCTATGAGCCTGCTTCTTCCTCTCCCACTCCCCCTGCTTGTGTTCCCTCTCTCGCTGGCTGTCTCTCTCTGTCGAATAAATAAATAAAATCTTAAAAAAAAAAATTAAGTTACTTTTTTATATCATGTGATTTATTAAAAGAAATTCTAGATGGATTTAGGTAGGAAAACAAAAATATTATCAAACTGTTAAAAAAATATTTATAGAAGACCATGTTTATGACCTTGGGGGTAGGAAAGATCTCCTGAAACAATGTACAAAATGCAAAAACCATAAAGAAAACGGTTGGAAAACTGAATAAATTTTACTTTACTAACACTTTAAATTTGTCCAACAAAAGAAACTGTAAATGACATTAAAATGCCAGTTGTAGACTGGGAAAGCACATTGAAACATATATAGCAAAGGACTTGCTCTCCTATGTCCTCAAGAAAAATATCAACAGAATAGGAAAATGGACAAAATATATGACAGGCAATTCACAAAAGAGGAAACATACATGGCAATGGCAAACTGTTGTTGTTGTTGTTGTTTTCAAGATTTTATTTATTTATTTGACAGAGAGACAGCCAGCGAGAGAGGGAACACAAGCAGGGGGAGTGGGAGAGGAAGAAGCAGGGAGCCCAATGCGGGGCTCGATGCAGGGCTCGATGCGGGTCTGGATTCCAGGACTACGGGGATCACGCCCTGAGCAGAAGGCGTATGCTTAACGACTGAGCCACCCAGGCGCCCCTGTGGCAAACATTTGAAACATTTGAAATGATGCTCAGTTTCATCAGTTTCCGGGGGCGGGGGTAGGAAATGCAAATAAAAACAAGGGGATACCATTTTTCACACATTTGACTGGCAATAAACAAGAAAGATCGATATCCAGTGTTGGCAAGCATTCTGGGAAAGACGTGCTCTCTTATACTATTGCTGGCAATATAAACTGGTCAAGCTCTTTTGGGAAACACATTGGGCAGTGGTCCTTCCAAAGTCAGACGCGTCTGTCTTTTGACCGAGCAATCTCACACTTTGGTATCTACCCCGCAGAAATAATACTTGGAAATGGGCAAACAGAAAGCAGGGACAAGGTTGTTCACTGATGTATTAAAAACTTAGATCATCGAAAGAGGGACAGTTAAATAAACAGCGAAGTGTCTGAGTTACGTAAGAGTATGCGCTGGTTAAAAAGAATTAGAACACCCAGACACAGTAAAATCTCCAAGAGACATGGCTAAATAAAAAAAAAAAAAATTGAAGAACAGTCCACACTATATGATATGCAAAATTCCCTCTTCCTCTCTCTCTAAATCTGTGTGTTTGTGTATACACACATACACATATGTATAAAAATATATAATATACAGGTAAACAATGCAGATATATAAATATCTGAAAAGATACATTCCAAATTGAGCTCAGTGTTTGCCCAATGCAGGAACCTGAAATGGAGGTGGGAGGAAGGGTGGGAAGAAAAATGTTTTATTCATCTGTAGTGTGTGATTTTTTTTTTTAAAGAGTCCTTATAGCTTTGTGAATGTAGGTCTTCCCTCTGTTTAGGAAAAGACCTTCCCCTTTCTAAAGTCCTCCTCCGTGTCAGGCATGGGGGGCCCCTGCACTGCATTCCAGACTAGCTGCATTCCTGGTGAAGCAGTGAGTCAGCCCAGGGTGCCCCGGGGCCAGGCCCAGGCCCGGTACAGCCACTCCGTGCTTCACTCTCGTGTCAACATTCACAAGGACGGACCACGGGCAAATCCATGTCACTTCCTTTCTCGTATCCAGCTCATTTTTGGAACACATATCACAGAATGGAGTGAGAATGGGGGTCAAGCAAATCACCACTCCTCCCACCTTCTCAGAGCCTCTGGTAACCAGCCAAACCCGTCTGGCAGTGGGGAAGTGGAGAGGCAGCGGAAATGCTTGTGGACTTGGGGCACTGCTCACAGCAAAAGGGCAAGCTGGGGATACCATGGCTGGAAATTTTTTAGTGCAGTCAAGTGTTCCCTGCCCATCTGGCAGACTATGCAGTTTTTCTTGCATTCTTTGTGGATAATTGTAGGGCAGACAAAATGGCCCTTCACCCCCATGCGTGAAGCTCTGGAGAGATGATCCATAGACCACAAAGATATGCTGAATGGGGCGGGGGAGCCCGAGTGCTGTGAACAACTTCCTAAAGAGAAGGCCAAGAATAAATTCCTTACTTACCAGTCAGTGGCATCCGAAAAGGAGAGGAAGTCGGCATGTATAAAACAGCTGTGTAAATTATAAAGCTTACAGGGTACGACTAACCTCATCACGCTACTTCCTCAACACTGGATTCCCTCCTCCTTTCTCCTCTTATACCCCAAAATAATCCCAAAACAATCATCAAACTGGGGGAAAGGCAAACCATTCTGGGAAGGAAAAAATAGCAGCTGCTCTAGATATCTTTTTCAGAGTTTGGCTAAGACCGTTGAAGTTCTTTCTCATTTTCTTTTCTTCTTGGCTGCCTTGACAGCCCTTCAGGATTTCAGCTGGCTCCAAGCACAGCTCAATAAAGATTATTCCGGAGAAGTTTCATATTCCTAAGATTCCTTACATTTCTTTCTTTAATTTAGGAAATGAGGTTGAAAAGGCTGAAAAACAGCCCAGATTGCACCATTTCCTATGCAAGTTTCTTGCAAAGCAAGCTGTGCCTCCCGTTCCAACAAGAACAGAGAGGCAGTTCTGAATGGAAGGTGGGCGGTGGGTCCTTTGGAACAGCGGTAGGACTATTTGTCTTTTGAAAAGGCCCCAGCAGGCCCAAAGGCTGTCTGAAAACTTTTTGTAAAGAGGGAAGGGGGGGGGGAAGGAAACTTCTGTGTGCTCAGCCCCTGAAAAAGCCAGTAACTGCTCTGTGGACTTCATTCAGTCACCAAATGTCTGCTTTGCGCCTCTGCCGTGCCGGGCTCTGTTCTAGATGCAGAGGGTAGAGCAGTGAAGGCAACCAAGTGTCTGATGCCTTCAGGGCATTGCTGTGCAGGGGGTGCTCTACGGAGAGGGCTGGAGGAAACCCTTTCCCCGGCTGTTTCCTCTCCCCTGGGGCGTGCTGTTCCTTCCCTCCTTTCGACTCTCCCGTCCCTTCCGCCTCCAGCACCCTTGGTTTATTATACCCTTCACCTTTCCCCTTTGTAATCACATGGCCCTTTGCAAACATCAAAGGAAAATAAGCAGGACCGGGGAGCTGATGAAAACGAGGCCTATGACTCAGAGGAGGATGTTTTTCTATTTTTCATTCTGACAACTCTCCTCTCAGAAGAACCTAGGAGCCTCTTCGTTATAAGAATAGTCTGTCTCTCCTTTGAATAGAGATTCCTCACTTTTGCTCTTATTGTCAAAGTCTACTTTCAATTAGCCACCGCTGTTGGCCTACAACTCACCTGGGCCCTCAGAGTAGCCTGGCAGTCATTTCTTGTCTCCTTATGCAGCTTTGGGGTTTTTCATCCTTCCTGTAGTCTCTTTCAAAAAAAAATATCTCCATGCTCCTTGGAGTTCCCTACCCACGTCCCACCCCAGCCCCCACCCTTGCACAGTTAGCCTCAACTGATGACAGTGCTCGTACTTGAGAGAGAAAATACAAACCATCAGAAAAGGACTCCTTTCATTTCTAATCACCTCACCTACATAGAATGATTATTTGTGCCCCCCCCCCAAAAATTCATATGCTGAAGCCTAATCCCCAAGATGATGGTATTTAGAGGTGGGGTCTTTGGGAGGTGGTTAGGTCATGAGGGTAGACCCGTGGTGGCTGGGATCAGCACCCTTATAACAGAGGCCCTGGAGAGCTACCCCCCACCCCCAATCAGGACACAGCGAGAAAACAGCCAGGAAGCAGGCTGTCAGGAGACACTGAATGTACCATGCTTTGATCTTGGATTTTCCAGCTTCCAGAACTGTAGGAAGTACATTTTTGTTGTTTATCATCCACTCAGTCTATCACAGCAATCTTCCCTGCAGACATTTTCTCCATCCTGCACAAAGAAAGGGTGTCCTCTCAATTAAAGTGAGCCCCTGCACCGCATTTTTGCAGCTACCCCCTTTAGTCTTCTCAGGGAGAGCACCCCATCGGTTACCTCCCCCCCTCCATTTCTTCCCCTCTGCTGGATCCTTGCCTTCGGTGCAACACAAAACCCTGGCCTTTCCTCGTACGAACTTCCTGCTAAAAGCTGGTCCAGAAACATCCAAGGACAGATAACAAATAAAAGCGAACCAGGATGAGGGCCACATAAAAATACTGACTATTGGATCTTTTGGAATCACCCTTATGTCTCTCACCTTCTACTCCTACTTCCTGAGATATTTTATCGACTATCTAATCTTTCCAGTGAATTTTTAAGTCTGCCAATCATGCTTTTCATTGCCAAGATTTCCTCATATTTCTGGACATTTACATTATAGCATTCTTGCTCTTGTTTTAGGTAGGTAACATCTTCTCGAATCTCTGAAAGTACTAATTAGAGGTGGTCGGGGTTGTTGTTTTTTTTTTTTAATAAATGTATTTCTATTCCCTGAATTATTTCTCTGTGGGCTCCTCGTCATCAGGCGCGCGCTGCCGAGTCCTCACATTTCTCTCGCTGTTCTAGGTCACGCTCCTGCACTCCATATTTACACCTTTCATTGCCTAATGAATGACTCTACTTGGACATCGAAAGACACCTCAGACTGAATTCCTATTTCCCTTCAAACTCGTTTTTTTCTTTTATCTCAGTAAATGGCAGTACCGTCTCGTCAGTTACCCAAATAAGAAACCTAGGAGTAATTCTTAACTGGCCCTATTTTTCCTTACCTGTATCTACTACGCTAATTCCTAAAGCTTCTATCTCTTTCATGTCTCAATATTGTCCTAATGTTTCCTACTTTGTCAACAAAACATAGGTGGTGTAATGGCTGGCATCTCTCTACACGTTTAACCGCGGCATCTCAGGGAAGGTGGAGGGACCCATGATTTGTATATTCGGAAAGGACAAACTGGGCATGTTCTGAACCACCCTTTATTCTCTTGGCTGCTAGCTACAGGCAAGTTTGTTCCTTAAGTTTATTATTTTTATTATTATTATTATTATTATTATTATTTTCATAATCTCTACACCTAACGTGGGGCTCAAACTCATGACCTCAAGATTAAGAGTCGCTGGCTTTTCCAACCAAGCCTGACAGGCACCCCTACAGGGACACAAGAAGGGAACATGACTTTGGGCTAGTGGTTCTCTATAGCCAAGGCCATCCCCAAAGAGGGCTGCTCGCTGAGGGTTCTCGCAGCATTCCCAGCAGCCAGGGGAATGCGTCCTTTATTTCTGAAGAGGCATCCAGGTGGCACACCACATTGACCTCAGAGAGGCCTGTCCTGATCCAGGGGTTGACTTCGCAGCTCATTTGGCTTTCACACTCAGCGAAAACCTCCACCATGGTTTTTTCCTCCAAAAATGGCATGTTTTGGAGTCTATCTGCCAATCGTTTATTACTTAATTTTCTCAGAAACCTGGACTGGGACAAGCGATGTTATTTAAACTGCAGGTATTTCTCAGTATCCTTCCCACTGCTCCCCAGGATCAGACCATCTTTATCTCTTTCCTGGACTATCGTTGCTTCCTATCTGGCCATCCATCCATCCTATGTCCATTTTTACCCCTCTCTGGTTCTTTCTCCACACTTTACCCAAAGGGAGATTCCAAAAACATGAATCTCATGTTAATCTCATGATTATCTCACTCCCGTGTTTACAACTCTTTCCTGGGGTGTCTGGCTGCCTCAGTCAGTAGAGTATGTGACACTTGATCTAGGGGTCATGTTGGGCATAGAGATTACTTAAAAAACAAAAAAACAAAAACAAAAAAACTCTTTCCTGCTTTCCCCTTACCCTCAGCAATAAGGTCTAACCTTAACAGGGCTGAGAAAGCCAACAAGATTTGATTTGAGCTCCCTAGTCTGGTCTGATTCTCTTTTCACTCTCCTATCCTCCACTTCTGCACTTGGTGCTCCAACAAGAGAAAGTACTTGCAGGTTTCATCAGCGCTCCAGTGGTTTCTCGACTCTGCGCTTTTTAAATATGTCCTCAGATTAGGAAGTATCGAACTGCTTCCTTCTCCAGTCCCTCTCACATGAATGTGAGCATCCTGGGAGCCAGGACCCTTCTGTGCTCTTACAGTAGACACTCAACAAATATTAAATGAATGCATGAACGTATCTGGAAAGGATTTATGACCTGTTATATGCTTACTTATTAGCAATGGCCACTGAACATGGACAGATGTTTAACCTTACTATTAAAAAGGCACTCTGAAACAAGGAGATACATTTTTTCACATAGAAATTGGCAGAGTGACGAACAGTAATATGTAAGGCTAGCAAGGGTGTGGCAAAATGGGCACTCTGATACAACGCAAGTGTCCGAAAAGCATTTTGGCAATATGGAACAGGTCTTAAGATGCTTAAGCCATGTGCTCTAATAATTGCACATCTAGAGATCTATCCTATCTAATCAGAGATAGAAGTAAAATTTATACACAAAGTATTCATCATAACATGTTTCTCTATTGTACTCTTATATTGTCCATATGTTCCGTAACGGGTCTGTTTGAATTTAAAAAATCAGCAAAATGTTAGTAAAATGCTGGTGGGGTTGGAGTTGGCATTACAGCTTGTGGGAGCCAGCCTCCAGGACAGCCCAGTGATTGTTGCTTCCCGGTAGTCACACCCCTGTGTAGTTCCCTCTCACACTGTTCCAGAGTCGATCTGTGTGACTAATCAAATATGACAGAAGTGATGACACACAACCTTCAAGATTAGGTTATAAAAGACTCTACAGCATCCATGATAGTCTCCGGCTCCTTCTCTCAGATCATGTGCTTTTGGGGAAAGCCATTTGTTATGTCACGAGGGCACTCTGTGGAGAGACCCACATGGCAAGACGTTGACGCCTCTTGGCGAAACCACACAAGTAAGCTCGGAAGCAAATTCTCTGGCCCAAGTCGAGCCTTCACATGACCACAGCCCTACTGACATCTTGACTGCAACCTTCTAAGAGACCCTGAGTCTCCCAGTTAAGCTCCTCCTGGATTCTTGATCCAGAGAAACTGTGGGATGACAAATGTTTATTGTCTTAAGCTGCTCCATTTTGTATAGGATTATCAGCTGTCCAGGTTTTACCAGGACTGAAGGGTTTCCTTGGGATATGGGATTGTCAGTGCTAAAACCAGAGAAGTCTAGGCAAACTGGGATAGTTGGTTACCCTACTGTTTTTTATTTCTTTATTTTTATTATTATTTTTTTATTATTATTTATTTATTTGACAGAGAGAGACAGCCAGCGAGAGAGGGAACACAAGCAGGGGGATTCGGAGAGGAAGAAGCAGGCTCCCAGTGGAGGAGCCCGATGCGGGGCTCCATCCCAGAACACCGGGATCACGCCCTGAGCTGAAGGCAGACGCTTAACGACTGCGCCACCCAGGCGCCCCTACCCTACTGTTTTTTAAATACAGCTTTATTAAGATAGAATTCACATACCTTAACATCCTTCCATTAAAAGTTCAGTGGTTTTAGTATATTCAGAGTTGTGCAACCATTACCACAATCTAATTTTAGAACATGATAAAAAAAATCCTTAAAAAAAAAAAAAGAAATCTTGTCCTCTTTAGCTATCATCCCCAGTCCTCCCAGCCCTAGACAACCACTAATCTACTTTCTGTCTCTAGGCACTGTAGTTTTGAGGGTAATCTGTTACGCAGCCATGGATAATAAACACAAGGTTATGGATAGTGGGATAAAGATGCTTGCTTTTTCATTACTCTTTTACTTTATACTTTTCTAAATTGTGCAAATTTAGATTTGAAATGATTAAGATTTCATGGACCGGTTGCTTTCTCCACCCCAGCATCTTTTGGCTCCCTGTTCACCCAGTAACAACACTACCCACCTCTCACCCGCTCTTTGGAAAGTGCCTTTCCCCAACTCTTTGTTATTCTGAGGTGGTCGCCAATCCAAGGACCGGGTGGATACTTGACTCGGGCTAGGACAATCAGATTTTCTCTCCCAATAATTTGAATCTTGAGTAGAGGCACACAGGGACAGAAGGCATTTAAAACAAATCATCAGGAGGCAGAATACCAGAGAACTGGTTGGAGAATTTAGTTTCTAAGATCTCTGCAAACTTCCTGGCTCTTCCTCTTTCCTCTTGGGCATTTAGTTATTCCTTTGATTCTGGAAGTTACTCCTCCATGGCTCCATAAATCTCTCTCTCTTTTTTTTTAAATTTTAGCTTCTATTGCCTATAACAAAAGAACTCTAACTGACCAAATAATAATAAAGAATATGCATGGAGAAGAGTGCCCTTCTACTTGCTAGATGGGGTGCTGTCCCATTCATGAATTGTTGAATAAAGCCAATTAGATCTTCAAAAAGAGAGAGACAAAGAATATTCATAGGGGATGGAGGGAACTTTACCCCCTCAAAAAAAAATCCATAAATCTACGATTCTGACACAAGGGTTTTAATTTTTTCATCTTACCTATTGGTTCACGTCTGTGTAGTTAGCATCATGGCATACGTATCATCTTACCTTTGAATTTTTCTACCTAACATTGTACCTGCAAAAGGTTTTAGTGTTTCTATAAAGTCTTCTATATATCATGTTTAATGTACGTTATTTTCTTATACCAGCATATCATAATTTATTAACTCTTGATCCAGTGGTTGGATATTTGAGTTGATTTTAGTGTTTTGCTGGCAGACATAAGGTTTAAAATGAACATTTTCACAGCAAGCTTTGTGTGTTGAGTTATTTCTTTCCTTAGGACAAATTTACAAAATTGAAAAATGGATCTGCTATGGGTGTTATCCTTGTTCTTTTCATGCATTTGATGTTTTGCTTTGTAAAGTGAAAGGTGCTTTTGTGCTACAAGTATTTTTCTGTTTTGTATGTTTGGATTTCCATTTATAACATAGTCTTAGATTGGGCAAATTCAAACAAATAGAATTTACTTGGTTGTAAATCGTGCTCTGTGTTGTGACTGTGTATACAAGTATTCATGTGAGTATAACTTTTTAAATAAACCTTTTATTGAAAATACCATGAATAAATAAAATGGTACAAATCATAAGGGTAGGATCTCAATGGATTTTCACAGAGTAAACACACCCATGTGACCGGTATGAAGATCAACGAGGACTACAAGCACTCCAGAAGCCCCCTTACGCTCCCACTCAACTACAACCTCCTGTCAGATAACTGCAGTCCTCGCTTCTATCGCAATAACCTAATCTCTTCTGGTTTTGAACCTTAAACAAATGCACCGTTTTTTATACTGTTTCTTTCACTCGACATGCTTATAAGCTTCCTCCATGTGTAGCAACAGTGCACCCATTCTCATTCTGGGTGGCATTGGATTGCACGGATACACATAATTTAGGTGTCTAATCTACTATGGGTGGGCACTTTGGTTGTTTCCAAATTTTGGCCACTGCAAATAGGAATGAAATTGCTGGCTTATAGGTTATGCACATATTCAGCTTTCTTAGAAACTGCCAGTTTTCCTAAGTGGTATACCAATTTACATTCTTACCAGCAGCACAGAAGAGAGTTCTAGTTGTATCACATCTTCCAGTTTTGACTTGTACTTCTGCTGTGTTTATTGGCCACTTGGATATTCTCTTTTTTGAAGTACCTGTTCAAGTCTCTTGGACTTGAATTCTAACCAATTTTTGGAATTCTAAACAATCAATATATAAGGAATGATTAGATTGGAAAATCATCATTTTTTTGAAAGAGTTTATTTTTATTTATTTGAGAGTGAGTAAAAGCATGAGAGGGGAGAGGGTCAGAGGGAAAAGAGGTCTCCCTGCTGGGCCAGGAGTCCAATGTGGGACTCGATCCCAGGACCCTGGGATCATGACCCGAGCCGAAGGCAGACACTTAACCAACAGCCACCCAGGATCCCTGGAAGGTCATTATTTTGTAATTAGAGTAATTATTAATTTGGGAAAAAATCATCAAAAGATGTTACAAATTAGTGGGTGCAATTTAATGAAAAACAAGATATTTACATAGTCTCAAAATATCTCCACATAAAATACTTTTAATTATAAAGAGGAAAATGTGATTTTACAATAGAGGAACCTGATAGATATCACCTTAACTGGGTGATTTAAGTCAACATTACCAGTAGAGGGACAAACCGACACCATGGGCATCCTGGTGTAATACATTGTCACAGGTATCATGCCCCCGCTTTGGTATTCCTGCCGAAAATGCATTCTCTGAATCTATTCATGAGGAAACATTAATTGAACCCAGTAGAGGTACATTCTACTTAATAACAAGCTTGTACTCTTCAAAATGTCAGGGTCATATAATAAAAAGTAAAGATAATGAACTATTTTGGATTTTAAAACACTAAAGTGACATGATAACTAATGTACTGTGTGTTCCTGGATTGGATCCTGGACCAGAAAAAAAAACCACTTTTTTTAAATTACAAAAAACAGTATTAGGACAATTGGTGAGATTTAGTAAGGTCTGTAGATTAAATTAGATAATATATCCCAGTTTTGGTAATTTTACTTTGCTGTGTAAGTGGGTTGTCCTTAAAAAATACACACTGAAGTATTTTAGTGATAAAGAGATATCATGTCTTACTCTCTAACGGTTCAGAAAAGTAATATAGACAGAGAAGCATTAATAAAACAAATGTGATAAAATGTAAATAATTGCAAATCTTGGTGAAGGTGATAGAGGAGTTCCTTCTCTTTTTTGCAATTTTTCTAGAAGTCTAAAATTATTTCAGAATAAAAGACTACCAAAAAGAGAGGAAATTCCTAGTTTGCTAAGAGTTTTAAATCATGAATGAATGTTGAATTTTATCAAATTCCTTTTCTATATCTATAAGGATAAATATATACATTTTCTTTTATACTATTAATTGGGTATATAATGAGATTTTAGTGTTAAACCAACCTTGATTGCTCAAAATAAACACACATTTTATGTTTAATATATTACTGGATTTGTTTTGCTGATATTTAATTTAGAAGTTTTTCCATTTTTTTTTTTTTAAAGATTTACTTGTTTAGGGGCACCTGGGTGGCTCAGTCATTAAGCGTCTGCCTTCGGCTCAGGTCATGATCCCAGAGTCCTGGGATTAAGCCCCGCATCGGGCTCCCCGCTCGGCGGGAAGCCTGCTTCTCCCTCTCCCCTGCCTGTTGCTCCCCCTACTTGTGCTCTCTCTCTCTCTCTCTCTCTGTCAAATAAATAAAATCTTAAAAAAAAAAAGATTTACTTGTTTATTTTAGAGAGAGATGGAAGGGGGGCAGAGGAAGAGGGAGAGAGAATCTCAAGCAGGCTCCCTACTGAGCATGGAACCTAACACGGGGCTTGATCTCATGACCCCAAGATCATAACCTGAGCCAAAATCAAGAGTCGGATGCTTAACCAACTGAGCCACCCAAGTGCCCCAGAAGTTTTCTCATCTTTGATAAGAGAGAGACTGGTCTGTAATTCTCTTTCCTTGTAATGACCTCAGGTTTGGGGATCAACATTTTATTGACCTCATAAAATAAGCTGACATTTCCTTTTCTGTTCTCTGAAAGAGTTTATATACAATTGGTGTTACTTCTTCCTTAAATATTTGGAAGAATACCCTGGTGAAATCATCAGAATCCGGAGATCTATTGTATGAAGATTTTTAATCACTATTTTGTTTCTTTGGTTGATATAGGACTATTTTCTATTTCTTTGGTGTCATTTATTATAAGTTGGGTTGTTCCAGGAATTTCCCATTTCACCTAAATTTTCAAATTTATTGACATTAAGTTGTCTAAAATATTTTCACTCCAACTTTTTAATGTTTGTAGGATCCACAGTGATGTCCCCCTTTCCAAGCCTGATAGAAGTAATATGTACCCTTTTTGCTTTTGTTTCTGTTTTATATGTGTGATCTGTCTTGCTATGGATTTACCAGTTTATTTTTTCAGTGACTCTTCTCCACCGTACATTTTTTCATTAATTTTTTTCTCTTTACTTTATCATTACCTTTTTAATAATTTCTTCAGGTTTAACTGTTTTTTTCTCTAAGTTCTTGAGATGGATACTTAAGTAATTCTTACTTAAAGTTATACATTTCAGCACCTAAGATTATAATTTTCCCACCAAACACAGTTTTAGCTGCATCTTAAAATTTTGATATGTCATATTTTTATTTTTATTTAGTTCAAGATGTTTTTTCACTTCCATTGTTATTTTTTCTTTGATTGATTGGTTATTTAGAAGTATATTGCCTAAATTCTATGTGTTCAGGAATTCTGTACTTTTCAAAAAATTGTTGACTATTAGCTTAATTCCCCTCTGCTCAAAGAACATACTCTGTGTAATTTCGATGTTTTGAAATATGGTGAGGCTTGCTTTATGGCCCAAGTTATTGTCACTTAAAATAAATGTTCACTGCTCACAGGAAACAGAAGTGAATTCTGTGGTTGTCACATGAAACATGCCATATGCATCAGTTGTGTCAATTTTGTTAGTCATGATGTTTAAATGTTGTGTACCTTTACTAATTTTTGTTTCCTTATTCTTTCAGACACTGACAGAGGTATTAAAGCCTCCTACTGTGATTATAGATTTATCTATTATTCCTCGCAGATTCTGTAATTCCTTTGCTTTATATATTTTGTAGTTGATTGTTAGTTGTATACAAAATTAGAATTGTTATATCTTCCTGATAGGTTAATATTTTAATTATCGTGAAACATCACACTTTATTTTTAATAATGTTTCTTTCCTTAAAGTCTACTTTATATGTTATTGTATAGCTATACCAGCTTACTTGGGGTTAGTTTTTGCATAAAATGTCTTTCTTTCTTTTACCTTTAACTTTTCTGTGGTATTATTTTATTTATTTATTTATTTATCCTCTGTCTAGGATTTTATTAGACTGCTTTTCCCCCCTATATACCTGTTTTGGAAGATTGAGGGAAAAAGGCACAAACTCACATTAAGTAAACAAAGTGACCTAATCAGTTCTACAAAGTCTATTTTGTAAAAGAAGTAGCAGTAGGAACCAACCAAAATAAGTCGGGGAGTCCCAACAGGACTGTAAGCGAACTTGGAAAGATATACACATGCCCACAATACTGACCCTGTCTTTGACCTCTTTCTGTGAAAAGGCCAGAGCCCAGCACCACCCCCATCCAGAGGCACTACAGCTTCAAACTGGGACTCTGACCATGGAAATCTAATGGAAGCAGCTAGTCTGAAGGGGCATGGCACACTCTCAGGTACGTCTGTGGTATTATTTTAGACTGCAACTTTTACATCTTTTGAAAAAGCACATACATATTTATTATAATATTACATTATTAAATATATATATTTTTAAGATTTATTTATTTTAGAGAGAGAGATAGTGTACACACACATGCATGTGCATGCATGAGCAGGGGTGGGGCAGGCAGAAGGAGAGGGAGAGAATCTCAAGCAGACTCCCCGCTGAGCACAGAGCCTCATCTCACAACCCTGAGATCATGACCTGAGCCAAAATCAAGAGTCATATGTTTAACTGACTGAGCCACCCAGGCGCCCCGTATATTTAAAAGCAGTATGGAAATCTTTGTTTTTTAATGACTATTATACCATTTATATTTATGGTAATTAATGATATATTTGGATTCATAGCTAACTTCTTACTGTTCCGTTTTCTATTTATCCGACTGGTTACTTGCTCCTTTTTATCTTCTTTCCTGCCTTCCTTTGGTTTCATTAACTATTTAAAAAAATTATTACACTATCTCTCTTCTATTTATGCATTATATTGTTTATACATAATTTTACTATTCTCTTAATAGTAACCCTAGAGTTTATAATATGTACCCTTGACTTGTTTCAGCTTAGCATAAATTAATACTTTAACTACATCTGAGACAAGATATGCTTGCTGGCACCCCCATCAGACATGTATACCATTCTGATCTGTTATCTGGGAGTAGACATAGATCCTTATCATTTATGGACACTGACTCTTGTCTGGTTCTCTCTCCTTCGGTGTCCAACAGATCCAAATTCTCCTGAAGCCAAGCCATTTCCCTTTTTTTTTGGACTGTTTCCCCTGCCAGATAGTTCTGTTTTCTGCTTCCCTGAAGCTTTAGAAAATCACCATCTTAACCCTCCCTCTAGAGTGGAGGAGGGAAAAATACTTCTCATTTTTCTATGATAGGTTTATAGACCAGAAAACAAGATACAATTTCTTAATCAACTATCCTCTCACACCTACTACTATATTAAGTTTTAAATCTAACCATAATCATAGTACTTCCATGGGAAATTAATTCCAAGTTACAAACACTTATCCTTTAGGGAGCTTTGAAAACCCAATCTATTCATTATATATATTATCTGTATAATAGCACTTTTTTTACTTCACTTTATTTAGGGAAAGGAAAAATTGCAGAGACCAATGATAAGGCTCCTCATTACTTTAGGAATACTCTGGTCAATTTGCTTCAGGGTTTTGCTACAACATTAACATTTATAAATGAGTGAAAGTGAGGGAATGTATGATCTCTTACCAAATTGCAAGATATTTTTGTGCCTTTAGTTGTCTTCACTAGGATAAAAATGACATAGAGATAGAGAAGGGTAATAAGAGATAAAATTCCCTGAGGTACACTGTGGTGTTAAAATGCAGTCATATGTACAGATGTGGGTAAGTTTTAACTTAGAGAACTATATTTTGAGTGTTACAGTACTGAGGCCAAAGAACCACGAGATAGTGGCCTGGTTTAATGAAAGAGTACGAAGGTTCATTAGGAAACTCTTCAGACAAAACATGGTAGCAGTTTTGACCTCGCTGATACTGCTTTTACTAAAAGTAACTGCACTGATTCTTAAATTTATCTCATTCTTCGATACCCAACTTTCAGTTCTGAGGAGAGGCAATGTAATCCAGACCTCTTACCCTTCCCTATGCTCTTTAGTTTTAATCCCGGAGTAATAGAGACCAACCTTTTACTCAAAGATTTCAAGCAACCTGGTTGCCTCAAGTACCAAACACTTCTTACAAGAGGTCCTAGGGGTAAATTAGACTCAAAGTAATTTGTTTTTCTCCAAAATCCTTTTCTGATTCCACAGGTGGAACACATTTTGTGTTTTAGTTTCCCTGGACCACCATTCCCATGTGTAGCCCAGTAAATATTGGAATGAAAGCAAAATGATAACAAGGCATATTGTGTGTGGCTATGTAGCCTATCATAAGAGGAAATGTTTTTCCAAGATAATTTGTAAGTTTGGCCTGGGATCATCTGAAAACTGGAAATGATCTATAAAACAAGTCCATAGTCATAAAGCAAAATTTTAAAATCTGCTTTTACTCATAAGAGATTTTCCACACTTAATCATTCAAGAGCTGATTATCCAGAATGTGTAATATACAAACCCATTATTTCTTTTCTTTTTTTTCCCTTCTGCTGCCTGAGTTTTGGTCATTTCACAGCTCATTACTATTCTCTCTCTGGGAAAATAAAAGCAAATGTAGCTCCAACTGGTATTTTCAACTTTCTATATGAAGGTTGTGTAGGAAGGGTAATAATTATTGGTTTATATATCACTTTTTGTTACTAAGTATTTGGCTAGGCTCCACTGGGCACGGGGGAAGAATTTTAAAAGTTCAAGACATTGTCCCTGCTCTTAAGGCTCTTACAGTATAATTGGAGGAACAAGGTTTGTGTACAACAAAGCCAAATATTAACGCAAGGCAAAATATATTTAAACAACAACATGAAAGAATTCTGGTCATACAAACATAGCATACAAGAGAACTTTACTCTTTTCTACTCTTTCTCAGTACCTAATACGTGGCTTTAGCATACTCAGAAGAATGAAAATCATTTTGATAAAATCATCATAGAATAGAAGAGAATTTTATAGACCTACAGAACTTTATAAGAACATAGTATGGACTGATGAGATTGTCACAGAAATTCTCAATTAGGTAGTGAAACTTGAGTTAAATATCAAAGAATAGATGGAATTTCAACATGAAAAAAGGAAAAAAAAAAAGAAATTTCTGCACAAAGAAAAAAAAAAATCCCAGAATCCCAGGGTTGAAGACCCCTATATACTTCTAAATGAAATATTTCAAGCATACAGGGTATAGAAAATAATAATACGAACTCTCCTTTCCCACCAAATTTTGTCAAATATTTACTTTATGCCATATTTGTTTCAGATCCACTTTTTGGAGGGGGGCAGAATACAGATTTGGCTAAAGCCTTCTTCATACTCTGTCATTATCCTTCTTCAGCAGAGGTAACAACTATCCTGAATTCAGAGTTATTATTACTATGAATATTTTAAAATCACTATCACACATAGAAATATGTACTACTGTTTCCTGGGTCTAAAGTTAATGTAAATGGTAGCATGCTTTGTGTATCTCCTGCCACTTTCTTGTGTTCACTAGATATTCTATTTTTTGAGATTGATGCGTATTATAGCTCTAGTTCTAGTTCATGCATTTTAACTGCCGTATAGTATTCCACTCCGTGATCATACAACAATTTACTGAACCACTCTCAGGTTGATGAACATTTAGGTTGTTTCCAATTATTTTCCTGTTATACACGATGCTTCAATGAATATTCATTTACATGTCTCCTTATGCATTTAAGGGAGAGTTTCTTGGATATATATAGCAAAGTAGAAATGTTAGATTGTAAGATAAGGGCACCTTTCGTTTTAATAGATATTGCCAAATTGCCTTCCGATGTAATTGTGCCAATTTAGTCTCCACTCAGTGGTGTATGGGAGTTCCCATCTCTTCCTTATCTTGCAATTCTGATGACTGCATCACAGGCTTGGAACTGCCAGAGGACCCTGGTGTTGATTCTTCCTGTAAACTTGCTGTCTGTGTCGGGGATGCTCCAAGTTGGGTCTCTTTATGAACCAGCCTGGCCCAGGCTTAGAGGAGCTATCAGTCCTCTCAGAGAGAACTGGGAAAGAGTAAAGAAAGAATGGTATGATGGCAGAGGATTGCATGCACATTTTCATCATTTTTACGTCCCCGATATATTAGCACAACCTGAATCTCCATAAGCAAGGCTCAGTAGATGTTCAATTGACTGGAACTAATCGTGAATCCTGATCTGTTCCTGGCTTTCACTTCTCTAAGCTTCAATTTCCCCATCTGCAAATTATGGATGATAATAATTTAAGGAATCATTCCAAAGGTAAAAGAAGATATAAATGTGAAAACATATAGAAGCTCTAAAAAGCAATGTAAATTAAGTTACGAAAGATTTGAAAGCTGTTTCTGTGTCATGACTTCTTATGAGCAGATAACATTTTAGCAGTTCAGAATCATTGCCAAATTTCTCATTGGCATTCTTCTTGCGACCCCTGTAAGTCCTGGGGTTCCACGTGCCCCAGACTCTGCTCAGGATCACAGTAATTTTAAAAAGGTATTCCAACCTTTATTTACCTTTATTGCTCTCAAAGAACATTAGAGGAACCCGTTTATGGTTACCGAGCCGCCCTGGAGTTCCATTCTATTTCCTCTGGTCTTACATATAACCTCCAAACTCTTTCTCTAGAACCCAGTTTATTGGGCTTTTGGTCATCTCCCTTCTCCCTTTCTTCCAACACTTTAAACGTTGACTTAGCTCCTTTCTGGCTAACTTATCCCCCTTCTCTTCTCACTTCTCCACTCAAGTCTACACTTCCCTTACCTTAAATTCCACATCACAAAAATATCAGTGTAGGCAGGCTAGAAAACACTGCTTGAGAGAAGAATAGATATTCATATCTTAATAATCATTCTAGAACATAAGTTCTTGTTATGGAAGTCAGTCACACTATTTTCACTTTGAATGTTTTAAAAACAAGGTTCATAAACATTTTTTGCTACTTTTAAGTTGTTCTTTTTTTTTTTTTTTGAAGGAGTATGCAGATGGAGAGAGAGAGAATCTCAAGCAGGCCCATCACAGGGCTTGATCTCACGACCCTGAGATGATGACCTGAGCTGAAATCAAGAGCCCGATGCTTAACCCACTGAGCCACCCAGACACCCCTAAATGGTCCTTTAAAAAAAAGAAGAAGAAGAAGAAAGAAAAAGAGGTTGTTCACCACTGCTCTAGACTCTCAGGCTTTTCACTTGGAGATCCCGTGATCCTACCATCTTTATTTCTGTGACTCACATTTACACATTACAATGTAATTCCCTTTTGCACTTCCTAAATCTGTGACTGTCCTTGTGATGTCCCCTCCTTAATGCCCTTTCATCTCCTCAAACTCAACACGCTTCAAAGTGAACTCACATTCATTCCAAATTTAGCTTCCCCTCAGGACTTCCATATTTCCACTGTTGGCATTTTAAGAGACATGTTTATTGCCCAGGTGTAGTATTATCAGAAGAGGAAGAGAATGGGGCCAGAGACACTAATCAAGAGACTTGCACCACGTAGCAGAAAACAGACCGCATTCAGATTTGCAGACATGGTGTTTTCGATTTCTTTGGAATGACTGGAGAGTGCTCTCCTTAGGTGAGAGGTAAACCCTAAATATTGGCATCAGCAACTTAAGAGTGTTATACTTTTCAGCATTAAAAGTTCATGTGGAGGGTGGGGGATGGGGTAACTGGGTGATGGACATTAAGGAGGGCACGTGATGTAATGAGCACTGGGTGTTAGGTGAGACTGATGAATCACTGAACTCTACCTCTGAAACTAATAATATACTATATGTTAATCAATTGAATTTAAACTTAAAAAAAAGGTCATATAAACATTTTCAGATACTGGTGCCCAGTTAACAGTTCTGAGGTTGACACAGAGAAGGACTGGCTGTATGAGGCACCACATTTATGCTTGAAAAAGGCTATTCACAAATTTCGTATAGTGGCTTAGACATTTGTAAACAAAATACAAAGCAGCAAGGAAATGTTCATGAGTTTCCTTCCTTTTGTGATTCCATCAACACATGTTTAAACTATTCTGATGGTATCAGATGCTTAGCTGAGAAAGTTCATACTACCAGATGAGTCCTGATTTAAACATACATATTTTTTTTAAAGTATCTTTAAGCAACCCAGATGATCAGATTTCAGGCAGAAGTTTTGACTTTATTATTTTTTTTTTAAGATTTTATTTATTTATTTGACAGAGAGACAGCCAGAGAGAGAGGGAACACAAGCAGGGGGAGTGGGAGAGGAAGAAGCAGGCTCACAGTGGAGGAGCCGTATGCGGGCCTCCATCCCATAACGCCGGGATCACGCCCTGAGCCTAAGGCAGATGCTTAACGACTGAGCCACCCAGGCGCCCCAGAAGTTTTGACTTTAATACCAAGAAGAGGCATACCTTGATCCAAATGGGCTCTGCTATGAGCTCAGACCCAGCAAATGGATCCATCCCCTGGGGCAGTGATCTGGGTCAGTTTGAGATTTGGGTTATCTATACATCACTATGAACTATAAGCACGGAGTAAGGAATAATGGAAACCTCCTGGCATGTTATTTGAATTATTTAACAGAGCTTTTATTTCTATTTTTTTGTCTGTTTTGATCAAGAAAACAAACCTTCAGTCCAGATTTAAACCAAATTAGATGATTTTTTTTTCCAACATGATGAACTTTCTAGAGCTATAAGCAGATTGCTTTATTATAGGTTTTGTTGGGAATAGGGGTCGGAGTCTTCCTAAGGGAGTAAGAGTAACTAGAATAAAGCTTCTTTAAAAAAAAAAAAAAAAGGCCAGCAGGATAACACTCTGGGCAGTAATCTACTCTGGAAACAGAGTGTATGTAACCACATTTTGGTTGTTCTGGACCAACTTGATCTGGTCCAACAGTGGTCACACTCTGTATTTGGGAACGAAGGTACAGGGAACACCATTTACCTGGGGGGATCTAAGGGGAACCATAGGCTAGATATTATGTAAAAGGGAACCAGGGAAACATTATGCTCTAATCTATCATGGGATAAAAGACGAATATAATCAGGAGTTTCATCAATAAGATTATCTCAGCATCTCTTAGTCTCTTACCCAGCCTGTATTCTACCTGTACTTCTTTGTAATCCTTCAATACTTTATCGTCTATTTTTCACATAGCCTGCACCCCTCAAGAATGAGCTGAGTCTAATAAAAAAGATCAGTTACCTACAGTGGTAGCCGAAGAGCACCCCCTTGAAATCCTGGTTCCTCAAGAAGATTGGAAGTTCTTGTCTATCTAAACAAGGTTCGAGGCTTTTGTCTAACTTGTTTGTCTTTGCAAGATCTCACCTGGAAGCAATATTGGGTAGAGGTACTCTGTGCCCTGTTTTGTTCATGGTGTTGATATATATGGCTCGGTGATGAGAAGATGATATCTGGTCCGACAAACTGTTGGCAAGGCAGGAACTTTACAATAGGATGCATGAGACCAGGTTTCTTTCCCTGGCGTTTTATGACAATGAGTGTTCAAGAGCACCTCTGATGATCTGATTCAGAGGGGAGCAAAGGTGGGTTTTGGAGATTTTTAAAATCAGGACCCAGGGGCCAGGTTGGGCTTGAGAATTATATAATCTGAATGGCATCCCCTGACGTTCAGCAGTACGGTGGCCCTGAGTTTTTTGTGGCTCTAAAAAATCTGAATCAAAGTTTAGGCTCTAATAGAGTGTTCAAATAACAGGTAGTTATAATCTCCCCATAGTCAACATTGACCAGACTGTATTTGGAATACTGAACTCACTTCCTAGTGCCAGAGTTTAAAAAGATATTAACAAATTAAATGAGTTCATAATGAGGGAGTCTTGATGAGCCGTATGAAGATTACGATGTACAACAGAAGTTGAAGAGGATCTGGGAGAAGGTAAGAAGAGGAGACAAAAGCAGAAGAGGGACTATGAACTTCAATGCTTAGATTAGCCCTGACCTCCAAATGACAGATCTGATGAAACTTTTCTATCTCCCTCCTCCATAGTCTCTCTCTGGCATTTAACACAGCTTGATCACTCTCTTCAAATTCCCTCCTTTGCTGCATTGACATCAATTGTACGAGTTCAGCAGATGGTAAAATTGAATTCGAAGTGCAAAATGCACCTGTGAAGGATAAAGAGGAAAGGGAACAAGAGTAGGAAGGAAGACTCTCAGACTGCAGTGCTTGACTTAGTACCTGTGAAAGGAGAGAAAGAAGGAAGATGGACTGGGTAGGAAGAGCCTCGGTCTGCAGGGAGGCTCTGAGATTAGCTCAGTGATGATGCCAGCGGGGTGCTCCACAGCAAAGATTGCCGATTAGAGGAAACTGCATTGGGCAAGAATGGCTGGCTGTGTTCAGTCATCGGTTGGGAGCCTCGGGGAGACTGAGACCTCTCCGTGAATGTTGTGATGAATCCCAAAGGCATGGAGGCTAGTGGCTGTCAGTGGTTCACACTCCTTACAGCACATGCTTCCATGAAGGGAGTCCTAAGTGGTGCACTCCTATGGCTCCCATACCATTCCATTTCCATATAGCATATTGGATCTCACCTTCCTAGTCTCCTTTGCTAGGTTCTCTGCCTTTGCTCACCATCTAAATGTTGGTGGTTTCTAGGAACCCATTTTCTGCCTTTTCCATTTATTTTCCCTATGAAAATGCATCTCAACCCACAATTTAAATACATGACTGACTGTTGATGCTGAGTTCATATGTTAACTCAGACCATTATTTTCTCCTACCTGGACTGCTACAATGACCTCTGAACTATTCTCCCAACTCATCTCCAGTCCTGCCACCTGACTCCAAGTCATTCTTCATCCACAGCCAGCGGAGTATTTCTAAGGAGCAAATGAGATCATGGCACTCCTGTGCTGAAAATCCACCAATGCACCCTTTTGTTCTCAAGAAGAAATGCAAATTATTTAACATGATTTATGTGCTCCTTAATGGACTGGTCCCTGCTTACCACACTAACCTCATCTGTCACTCTCCTTAAACAGAACTACTTTCGTTTCTTTGAACGTAACCACTGTACCCTTTGTAGGGAGTATACCTTCTTGCTTGGCTAATTCTCTACTTGTCTTTTAAGTCTCAGCCTAGAGGTTCCTTCCTCTGTGAAGACTTCCATAACTTGCAAAGACTAGATCTGGTCCTCTCCTATGTGACCCCAGGACCTATGTGATAAAGAGCGGTGGACTCTTGGTTGTGCATCTACCGGGGGCAGTGAAACCCCGATCGGGTGCCAAGCATTGGAAACAAGACGGACAATATTTTGCATATCAGAACTTGTCTCAGGGAATATTCTGTATGAGATAGAAAGGAATACTAGGATAAACAGTTTGGTGTGGGTGACGGTTCTCTCAAGGACATGATAGGCAAACATTCTCAATCCAGTCACTCCCATCGCTCACCCCAGCCCAACCCTAAACGTTCAGAAATATGTGTGGCTATTTTTGTGATTGATATCAGTGTGGCTGGGAGCAGCATTGAAACAGAGGACAGCCCCACACAAGGAAGAATTGTCCTATCCAAAATGCTAATAAAACCTCCATTGAGAAATACTGTGCTGGGACACATGCAAATCTGGGAGCAGAACTGAATTGCTCAGAATATGAGGGTGGAAGCTGAAAGCTGACACCTGAGGACGCCCATCGCCACCTACTCCCCATGCAGAGCTCCACCTTACCTGTAAATAAATGTTGCATACGTGATTTAAAAAATATATTAAAAAGAAATTTTAAAATATATATTGGCTTGAAAAAGAGTCACATTATTAGTCTAAGCAGCACCTAATATCTCCCTCTGGCTCTGCTTCCCTGCACCTCAGGACTCATCTCTTTGCAAAGGAATTATCTGAGAATTTGTCTGTAGCCTCACTTGAATTCAGGGACCATGCCCTATTGTATTGTTAGAACATAATATAGTGTTTGGCGCATAATAGGTACTTAATAAATATTCCTAACTATGACTCCCAAAATTTAAAAATTAGCCATGACATCTTTTCTAAATGTCAACTCTATTTTTGTCACTAATTTTACATTTCTAGTTGAAAGTTTCAACCTTAACAGATATGAAACAGAATCATTTACTTTGACCCAATGCTAAAACCCTCCCCCCAATAACCCTAATACTGTCTATTATGGCAAATGCTATCACCCTCTTGGGACCTTCCCGTTGTCTAAGCCTACATGTCGCCGATTGTTTGCCTGCTTTCTCACCCCACCAAACCTTCAATTCCACCTTCTAATGATCTTTGTATTCTTTCTTTTCTACCTGACCAGCCTGGAGTGTACCACCTCCCCTTTATTCCTCTGGCTAACTGCAACACATTCTTTACGATTTAGCTTTAGCATCCTTCCTGTATCTTCCTGTCTGCAGTCCTGCCACGCTTCTGTGCTTCTCACAGTTTTGTGAGACTGCAAACTCCCTGATGGCAAGCACTGTGGTTTTCTTCTCTGTATTCTGTACCATTTGAATCTAATAGTCATTGACTCTAAATGCATGACAAGGAGGCAGATTTTGGCTTAGCGTAAGAGAAATTTTATTTTTATTTTATATATTTTTTAAATTTTATTTATTTATTTGAGATAGAGAGGGAGAGAGAGCACACAAGCAAGGGGCAGCAGCAGAGGGAAAGGGAGAAGCAGACTCTCTGCGGAGCAGGGAGCCCGATGTGGGGCTCAATCCCAGGACCCTGGGATCATGACCTGAGCTGAAGGCAGATGCTTAACCGACTGAGCCACCCAGGTGCCCCTGCCTAAGAGAAATTCTTAAAAATATACTATAAAGCAGAGTATAGATTAGTGGCTAAGAGTCTGGCCTTCTGGGGCGCTTGGGTGGTCCAGAGTCCTGGGATCCAACCCCACATCGCATTGGGTTCCCTGCTCAGTGGGGAGTCTGCTTCTCTCTCTGACCCTCCCTGCCCTGTGCTTGCTTGCTGTCTCTCTAATAAATAAATAAATAAATAAATAAATAAATAAATAAATAAATCTTTTTAAAAAAGCGGCCTTTGTGTCTTACCTCTGTTCAGATTTCAGCTTTCTGTTACTCTGAACCAGCTTAATCTGCCTGTACCTCAAAAAATTATGATAATAATACCTATGTCATCAAGTTGTTGTGAGAATTAAATGAGATAACATATGGAAAGTACTTGACTCAGTTCCTGGCACCTTGTAGGCACTTGGTAATGTTAGATATTACTATTGTTTTTATTATTGTTACTATGATTGCTCATTAGCACTATCTCATAATGCGGTGGGTTGCTTTTGGAAGCAGTGAGTTTCCTTTTCCTGAAGGTATTCAAGTACCAGTAAATTCAGGAGCGATGCTGTAAAAGCAGTTCTTGAATTGATAAGATTAGATGACTTCTAAGGATGCTTCTAATCATAGAAGAGGGAAGCAATTTCTCAGATTCAAAGAAAGCGTGGTCATTAGTGTTACTTCTAGCAAGGTTGAGGAGCATTGGAAGGGGAAAAACAAAGACATCAGATTTGGCATCTGCATGTATATATTACAAAGAACAAAATATTTTATTCTTTGTGAGCAGTTAATTGCAAAAGCCCTTTTATTTATGCTGTAACCCATATGGCAAATCAGGCCCTTACATGAAAATCAATCTTTTTTCAAAAGGAATAGCTTGGTCCTGCCAAAATGGAACAAACAAAACCTTGAAGACCGTTTGAGCCCTACTGAAATATCTTTTCCCTTTGAAAGAAGTCTATTAGTGATGCAAGTGCAAAGTTATCTGCACAGATGATAATCCTAGCAAAGAAAACAGTGAAACCATTACCAGGTTCTCATGCTAAGAATTTGGCTTTCCTGCATTAAAAAGACAGAGAAAGAGAGCAGAATTGATTCCTTTTTGGGATAGTTGCTTGGGTCTGCTTATCTGAATCCTGGACTAATTATTCTCATGTTTGGCTTAAAGAGGCCAAACAAGTCTCCAAACGAGGACAAGTTGAAGAAAGGCCTGCAGTCTGGGTCCCCAGCAAGTGCCGTAAATAGGCAAAAGCCAGAATGGAATTAACATTTATATTCAGGAGTTTAATTCTCAAGATACCAGAGCCTTAAGGTGAGATCTAGCTAGAAAAAGTCCAATGATAAGCACTCACATGGCAGTAATTTAAGTGATATGCACATATTATTGATGCTTTAATTACAAATTAGACAATTGGAAGGCTACTTGTATAGGGGAAGAGATGGTCATTTTCTAACATCTCGTCAATAGATTTTCAGGTAAACAACTTCTTTGAGAACTTAATAAATATGCAATCTTACTGTAGGTGAAAGGATTGAAAAGCTAAAAATGTATGAGGCGGGTAACTATATGCAGCTTGACTATTCTTTGATTATACTTATTTTATCCTTAAGTTTGATAAGACCTAGTTTCTCAGGAGCCACCAGGCATTAGGGAACACTAGTGATCAGAAGGTGTGGTGCCTATTAGGAAGGCATTTCTGAAACAAAACTCAAGGTGGTATCATCCAAGTGGCCATCACCTACTTGATTAAAGCTTTTGGAAATGCCTAGTGGGCAGTTTATTGGGAACAGAAAATTAACCCTCCACATACTTTCTTGGACAGGTATTAACAGTTGCGCTGGTGTCCAAATAGATTGGATGTAATGCTCACAATCTGGGACTCACGAAGGGTGGGGCCTTGGGTAGGTAAACTAAAGAGCTTCCGCATCATCATGTGTTTACATTTCAGGTGCAGGACGGATCTTGTTCACGCTCCACCCTCCACCACCTCTCCTTTGCAAGGTTGCTCTACAGCTCGCACTGTCCCCGCCCGGGTCTTTGATAATCCAGCGTCTCTGGAGGTCAATCACGGCTTCAGTTCTAGGCTCTGCCGGCTTCCCACGCCCTCCACTCGGGCTGGTGGGCGGCTGCTCAGCGTGTTTTTCCCCAGAGCTTCCCACGCCCTAGCCACTACACACGCCTCCTGGCTGCCCTCCAAGCCAGCCCTCTTTTGCACCCCGGCCGGCCAGCTCCGAGCGCCCCGAGTGTCCTGTATCAAAGCTAGCACGGCTCACTTTTTTCAGGGGCTTTGCTCAGGGCCACCCCTTCGCCGCAATCCCAGAAAGTCTCTGGTACGCGGCTGTGTCCTATGTGTAGGTGCTTTTAAAAATAAATTGGGGACACTGTCTTGCAAATTAAAACTATACTACCTGCTTAGGGTCGGGACGTGAAACAGCAACGTCAAACTTTGCCGTTCAGGGAATCAGAAGCCAATACGAGGTACCTCCCCCGCGGCCCCTGGGGCAGCCACGCCTTCCCAGCAAGTCTCGGCCGCTGTCAAGCGCGGGTCGGCGGCCCGGGAACGCGGCGCGAGTTCGGGGTCCGGTGCTGCTGGGCAGCCCGCCCGCCCACGCCCGCCAGGCGCGCGGAGCTGGAGCGCGCACGGGGCCGCACGCGCGCTGGGCCGGAGTGCGCTCCCTTCGGGATCGCGGCTGCGCAGTCGGGCCAGAGCCGGGAAAAGGGGGAGGAGGGTGGAGGAGCCGGAGTAAGGGGAGGGGGAGGAGCGGCGAAGGCGGAAGCCATGTTGGAGTTGCACCCCGAGTGAGGGGCTGCGAGCGTTCTCCTCTCCTTGTGGGTGTGACCCGGGTTCGGCGCGGCGGCGGGCTGCGGGGGCGGGGACGGTTAGCCCGGTCGTCGTCCGCGGCTGCGGCGGCGGCGTGAGAGGAGCGGCGGCAGCGGCCGCAGCGTGGAGCCGGGCGATTGTGACCGGCTGGGGAGCAGGGGGCCGGCCGCGGCTCCCACTCTCCGTGTGGCCCCCTGAGCGCCCCCCCTCCCCTGCCCGGGAGGGAGGCGGGGGGCACCCGGGGCCCGCCATGAACCCCGGCTTCGATCTGTCCCGCCGGAATCCGCAGGAGGACTTCGAGCTGATTCAGCGCATCGGCAGCGGCACCTACGGCGACGTCTACAAGGTAAGGGCGAGGGTCCGCGCGCTGCCGAGGCCGCGGGGTCGGGACCCGCCGCAGGGAGGGCGGGGGGCGCCGCCGCCAACTGGGCGCCCGCGTCCGCGCTGGCCCTCCGCGGGAGACGCGGGCGCCCGGGAGCTGTGGGGGAGGAGGAGCGGGCGCCCGGGGCTCCTCTGCCTTGGAACGAACAAAGGGCCAAACGGGTAACCCCGAGACCTCGGAGCCCTTACCTGAGCGCTCCCCTTGGACGCGCGGTGCCGGGAAAGGGCTGGACGCGAGCGGGCCGCTCTGCTCATCACAGCGCCGAGAGGGTCTGGCCGTTTGTTGCATTGGCAGGGTCAGTGCGAAGAACCTGACGGCTGGGGTTTGGCGTATGTCAGACCCGTGTCGGTCAGACGGACTGGGCCGGTCCCCTGTAGGTTTGGCACTGCCGCCCACCGGGCCCGGCGGTAGTTACTACACTGGGCAGCCTCCACCCACAGTCCCCCAACCTTTCGCCTCTTAGCATCCGCGTACCGTCGTCTTTTAATTTTCCGAGTAATGACTTTCGTTTGTAAAAGAGATATAGTTAGTATAATTTTTTTTCCTGTTTTGGCGGAAGAAGCAACTTTGTTTTCTCCAAATCAAATTGAACTATGATGCCTCATTAAACTTGCTTTTGTCAGTGACACACAAAATTCAGCCTCTTTTTTTTTTTTTTTAAAGCGAATTGAATACCCCAGAAAGGTACTGGTTTGACTAGGTTAGAATTCAAAGCCCATTAGTAGTACAGCATTCCTGTTGTAGAGAGACCCCTTCTAAATGTGGGAGATAAATCACTCTTCCCTGGCCAGCTCAACTCTTGGCCTCGCAGAGACTGCCAAGAAGCGGATAGTGCCAAATGTGGCAGCAGTCTTGATTTAGTAGTGTATCTTCTTACTGGTGACTGAAGTGGAACTCCTCCTGTTTCACATAACATCTGAGGATGCATAGAGAAACTTAATTTTACTTTGGAAAGTTTAGTTCTAACTGAACTTTTTGCCCATGTTTAAGCAATAGGTTTTTGCTTTTACTTCAGTGTAACAGTGACTCACAGTGCAGCCAGGATTCTGCATTAGTCTTGTTTTGTGGATGATTTGCTGTCTGTCATCATTTGTCTCATCAGTTTTTCCCATGAGATAACACAGGTGTTTTGTGTACACCTATTACGTATAAGGTACTGGACATCTAAGCACTTGGGGTATAGCAGGTAAAGGTAGACCTATTCCTAAATCTTGGAGTTTATATTTGGGGGGGGGGAGGGACAAGAGGAAACTAAACAACCACTTAGATTATTTTATTGCAGTTTTATTTTGTGCTGCCCAGGAGAAAAGAGGATTAGGATTAGGGTTATGAGAGCATGTAACAGGAGGACCTGATCTCTTTTTGGTAGTCAGAGGCAATGGGGAGAGAAGATTATGCCAGATAGAGGGAACATAATCCATGAAGGCTGTGAGGCCCCAAGGAACAGGGGTGAGGATTTGAAAGGCCTCAGTGGCTTGAGCAGCCAGTGAAAGAGAATGGCCTTAGATCATACAGGCCTCTTAGATCTTTAAGGAGGACAGGTTTTTCTTTAAGACGATGGAGAGCCATTGTAGGGTTTTATGTAGAGGAGTAAAATTAGATTTAAAAGATCTATCTGTACTGCAGTGTAGATTGGAGGGGAAAGAACAGTTAGGCAGCCATTGCAGTAGTCCAGGTAAGAATAACCATTGCTTTGTTTTGGAATTGGTGGTGATTATGAAAGTAGAAATGAATGGATCCAAGTATATTAGAAGTGTTAGAGGAGTCTAGTTATATTCGGTTGAAAAGTTAACTAAAACTTCGCTAGCATGTCAGTCTTAGGTGGCAGTGTGTACAGTAAGTTCTTTTTGAGTTCTTTACAAAAATAATTGGCCGTGTATTTTCTGTATTTAGAAAAGCAGCTGGTAGTTAAGCCACATGATTAAAAAGTAAAAAAAATTAAGGCCTGTAATTCCCTAAGGACATCTAAGTGCAATACAGGTATAAGTTGATTATTCTTGTCATCTGTTTAAAGTAATGATAATGAGAACTAACATTTATGGAGTGCTTATTATTTGCTAGGCACTGCTCTAAGATTTTTCCATGTATTAATTTACTTACTCCTTACAGCAACCCTAGGAAATAGGTGCTGTTATTAACTCCCATTTTGCATTTGAGGAAATTGAGGCACGAGGAAGTTGTAGTAACTTGCCAGAGTTGGTGAATGGCAAAGCCACAATTTGAACCTTGCCCTTTAGAGACTGTATTCTTATTTTATTTTATTTTTATTTTGAGAGAGACCATGAGCAGGGGGAAGTGGAGAGGGAGAGGGACAAGCAGACTCCCTGCTGAGTGGGGAGCCCCAACATGGACTCGGTCCCAGACCTCTGAGATCATGACCTGATGCTGAAGTGAGACGCTTAACCCACTGAGCCACCCAGGCGCCCCGAGACTGCATTCTTAACAGTAGCATTACTGCCTCTATAAAGATACATGGGCATAAAACGTATTACTGAATTTCCAGTGGAGAGATTAAGGTACACCTTTAGTTCAGCATGTGAGTTGTAGCCATACTCTATTAGAGTGGATCAGTAGTTGGAATACCCAACTCCTGCTGTGCAGCTGGGCCTCATTGTTTTTGTAGAGTCTGCCAAGTGGACATCAGATAATAGATGCTTGATCCCCGCCAGCCAGACTCTTCCCATACCAGGGGCGCAAAGCAGAGAAACTCCATGTGGTTTTGGCATCATATCCCCTTCTTGCTAAATAACCCAAAGCTTAAGCTATTTGTATTTTTGTCTGTAATCATGTCCACGTATAGAGATAAACGGGTTGTTGTGTTTTTTTTTTTGTATTTGTTTTGCTGTTTTAGATTTTTCTTATTTATAGCAATTGTGTTGATTAGAGAGGAGTGCATTAGAGGGTTTGTTTTCAAAAGCCAGTATGTATAATTTGCTCCTTAATTTGTGTTTAGGGGCTAAAAATGGAATGATCAGATTAAGTAAATAAGTTAGAGACCTAATTATTTATAGTCACTCATGGAAGGTGGGTGTTTCAAGGGATTTTTATTTTAAAAACTGTGTCCTACCCAATGTAATAATATGCTTATTAAGGGTGGCATGGTTTAGTTAAAAAGCACTGAAGTAGAATGTGGAAGATCTGGAATTTATTAGCTGTGTGGCCTTGTAAAATCATTTAGCCTCTCAGCTGTTTTGTTGTGAAGGTGTTATCATCGTATGCCCTTCTGTGTATGGTGTTAGATAAATGACTTGAGTTTTACTCAACCAATAAGTTTTCATGTTTTCAAGGCTGAAAAATACAAGTATACATTTTCTCTGCACTATCTTAAAGTACATGGAAAATAAAATTTTTAAAAAAAAAGTCATACTTTTAAATGTCCTGTAACTCTATGGCCTTCATTTGTGAGATGGAGTATTTATATCCGGGGTTACCTAGGGACCTAGGAGTTGACAACTAGAGAGCTCAGTGGTTGGGCCTCAGGAGGCCCATGAAGCCCTCTGAAAATAATAGGCTTAATATTGTGTGTGTGTGTGTGTGTGTGTGTGTGTGTGTGTTTCTGTAGAGATGGCTTATAGCATTCATTACATTTACAAAAAAGAAAAGAACGAATCATCTCTAGGTTTGTCATTTCTCAAAGAGTTCTCTTGGAGAAATTCGGTAGTCCTGTACCAGATTACATTATCAACATCTATCAGCATTGATAGGATTTTCACACGCATTGTGCTGTCTTTTCACAGGCAATTTTTCCATTGGATTTGCCTTATTCCTACCCCATGTCTTGATGTTTTTCTAGATTTATTTCTAGAGAGAAGCCGAAGATACTAAAGCTAGAGATGGGGTGAGGCAAGGATGTTTGAAAGATCAGTCTTATTACTGTGTTTCTAAAGGAAGTATCTTGTCTAGTCTCACGACTTAAGCCCGATCCCAGTGATTGACTCCCAGGTGTCTCCAGCATGTGCTTCAGTCTATAGCCCATTGTCTCTACCTGACCTCTTCACAGACGACATCTCCCTCCAAATGGGCCTTTCCTTGTATCCCAGTTTGGTTGAAACTCCAGTTGTTGGCAATTTGCTAAGACTTGGGGCCTTGGAATCATCTTTTATTCTGGGCAGGACTTCGTAGGCATTTCAAAATGTGGTGGGGATGCTCCAGGGAAAGCATTACTATGAATATACTGAAGATTGAGGAGTCACATGGTAAAGAAACCTGTTGAGTGCTGCTTAATCCAGCAAACTCCAAACTTAACTTGACTGTGGGATTCTTTGTCTTTGTAATACATATTGCTTGTCCTTAGCATTAGTGTCTTGTAGAGAACATGCTTTGGAAATGTTGATGCTGATTTTATCTGTGTGCATTTGGAAGCCATTCCCTACGAAGCAGAGGCTGCAGTGTTGCTAAGCTCCAAAGCCATTCACATGGTAGTCTGTGTAAACAGAGTCTCAACGAAAGCTGACAGGAGAAAAATGGAAGATTGGGCAGTGAGATCAGGAAATTAATTTGTTCAAGCATTTAGTGAATTGTGTTGGCTTATTTGTAGTTCTGTATCTTTCAAGGTGTTCTGATTAGTATCATCAAAGACTAATTCTTTCATTATAGTAAGTGTTTAGAAGACAAGAAAACTGAGTTCTGAAACCCGACATGCTGTTGAGGAACATGAATACCTTAAGCAATTAGAAAAGAATAGCTGAAGGAAAATAAAGCATGATTGTCTGGGATTATGCTTATTTTTTACTTTCATGGAGTACAAAGTCTAGAGGGACCTGAGGAAATGGTCCTAAACTTCAGAAAGCTTGTTTGAGTATTTAAGGTAAATTAAGATAGAATTTTCCAGCATCAGTATTTATTTGAGATGGAAAGTGACAGTGGAATGGATTCTTTAAAAAAACAAAAGAACAGGTCATCTGACTTTGATATGGATCTGATCCCCTAAAGGAAGTGCTTACCTCCAAGATTGTATATGTATTTACTTGTGAAGGAACGTCTAATATGTTATTTTGCATGGAGAGTGAATAGTTACTAGCTCTCTCTTGAGAGTACATTGAATAGCTGTCCTATATTGAATACCTATAATGTGAAAGGAAATGTGTTAGGGACTGTGAGTGAAGGAGCAAAAATGGCAAGACTTGGCCCTTGGTATTTATAGGGACTTAAAATGTGTACCTACTTTTAGCTATCATAGTTTGAGATCAAAACCTTGTTGATTTCTTCTTTTCTGGCATATTAACGCTCTGACTGGTTGAGAGATTGTCTGGACACTCCATAATCTGGACAACCGACCTCTCTGTAGCTTAGCAAAGTGGTTTAAGAGCTGGGTTCTGGGGTCAGACTGCCTGGTTTCACCACCCATTAGCCAATTACTTAATCCTTTTCTCTGTGCCTCAGTTTACTCAGCTGCAAAGAAGAGATGCTTAGAGTAGTGTTTAGGACTGTGCCTGACACACAATACTCTGTAACCATTAATTGCTCTAGTATTTAGTATTACTTATTATTATATTTCTCCTGCAACTGTCCTGACATACCTTGCTTCTCATGCTCCTGCCTCAGGGTTTTTGTGCTTGGTGTTCTGGGCCTGAATTCTGCCCTCCCCCAATACCTGTATGGGCTGCTTCTTCATTTCCCCTGGGTCTCAGCTCAAGTGTCACTTTTAAATGTGTTCCCTATAGGAAATAGCACCCTACTCTCACTTTCTGTCTTTGGCAGGGATGGATCCAGATTTTGTAGGGCTTGAAGTTTATACAGTTTTGGGGGCCCTCATTAAGTAAACAAATAAATTAGAATAAAAATTTTGGTATTGAAGTGAAAATTTTTATTTATTTATTTATTTTTTAAAGATTTTATTTATTTATTCGACAGCAATAGAGACAGCCAGTGAGAGAGGGAACACAAGCAGGGGGAGTGGGAGAGGAAGAAGCAGGCTCATAGCGGAAGAGCCTGATGTGGGACTCCATCCCAGAACGCTGGGATCACGCCCTGAGCCGAAGGCAGACGCTTAACCGCTGTGCCACCCAGGCACCCCTGAAAATTTTTATTTAGAATGAGAAAAGATGTCCCAACAAGATGCTGTAACCTTAGGGTCAGGTCCTTTTCTTCTGAGGTTTCTTTAGGCATTTACTAAGAAATGCTCTCATAAAGTGCTCCCTGTTAGCATCCTGGCTGCTACTGGCCACCTTCTTTGGCATTTTGCACGTCCCAGTAATTCTCAGCACTCACAGAGGCCCACGTGAGTGAGGGAGGCTGAACTTTGAGTTCTGTTAGCTTTATAGAAAGTTTACCTCTGTTCTTTCCTAATTTTCATTTTTATAATGACGTCTGTCACGTTATATTTAGTTGTGTGTTACCTTTCTCTTCCCACTATAGTGTAGATCCAAGAAGCTGGTTGTTTGGTTTTGTTCGCTTTTGTGTTCTAGAGTCTAGAAGAGTACCTGGCACATATTATACTCTTGGTACATATTTGTGGAATGAATGAATGAACGACTTGAAGGGGACAAACCACATGCTGCATGAGTTTAGAGAAAGGAGATCATTGTTTCTGGTTGGGAGAAATCATAGCAGGTTTTACAGAGATGATATTGGGCTTGACTTAGAGTTCTGGCAGTAGTGGGTACAGAATAAATTAAGCGCTGTGGATTATTAGGCGTAAACTAAATCAGTAGGCTTAATGTATCTTTTGCGTATTAAGTGATGTTATACTTATTTTGTGCATACGAAGATACTCTGTCATTTTAAACTAAAGACCTTTAGTGACTAGTGAATATATGTAACTATTACATATTGGTATTATTTTGGTTTTTTGTTTCTAATAGAATTGGGCTTTTAGAAAAGAATTTTGTTCAGTACCAAAAGGCCCTATATTCAAGAGATGAGAACATGTTTGGTTGCTGCTTTAGCTTTGTTTTTTAGTCTTTTTTGTTCTGGAAGATGCCACGTTTCAGAGTTCCAGGCTGCCTTGACCTGAGATTATAGGTTTGGATTCCTAGTGTAACAATGTATTGTTTACCTTAGTCCTTAAACTCTGTGTAAGAATTTTAGATTTGACCATGAAATTTTAGTTATTTCAAAGGAGACATTTATTTTGTTTGATTAAGGTCTTTATAGAAGTTTAAGATGGTCATCCACCCTCTCCTGGTCAAAGAGTTTTTGTACATTGCCTCTTTTGTACATTGTAAGCCTAATGTTCACAGCACTGTCCTTTTGCCCTCTGGCCCCCAAGAATGAGTTAAGTTTAGATAGCTGGGAGGGGACAGGGAGAGAAAGTCCGCAGAGAAGGGAATGGGGACGTTGGTATTCCCGTGTGTGTAACTACAGGGGTTGTTAAAGGCTTGGGGACTAACACAGAAGGCTTGTGTTGGGGAGCATGGAGAAATAAGATTTGCTAGATAAGGTAGGGCCAATTTATAAACTTGGAAGCTAGATAAAGTCATTTAGATATGAAGTGGTAGGAGCTTTAAAGGTTTCCGTACAAGGAGTAATGTTGAAAGTGCTCAGGATTAGTCTGACAATCATGATGAGAATGGATCAGAGAGGAAAGATGGAAATATCTTCTAAATAGAATCTGTGATTCTTAAACTTTTTGGTTTCAGAGCCCCTTTATGCCATTAAGAATCCCAAGATCGTGTATGTTAGTTATAAATATTGCTATTGACTCTATTAGCAATTACACCTGAGAAGTTTAATACTTGGTTAAATAGAAGACAGATTCTCAACTCTACTACTTTTTTTTTTTTTTTTAAGATTTTATTTATTTATTTGTCAGGATAGGGGAGAGCTTGAGGGCACGTACACAAGCAGGGGGAGTGGCAGGCAGAGGGAGAAGCAGGGTCCCTGCTGAGCAAGGAGTCCAATGCGGGACTTGATCCCAGATCATGACCTGAGCCGAAGGCAGACTCTTAACTGACTGAGCCACCCAGGTGCCCCATCTGTAGTTCATTTTCAGTAAAATGTCAGATATCTAAGCATGAATAACCAGTTTGTCAATTCTTTCAAATAAAAATGGTGTTCTGTGGAAAAAGTGGCTAGTTCAGTTTGCAACTCAAAATCGCACACGCATGCTGTTCTTTGAGCCGACCGTTGTACTTCGGTGTGCAATGGAAGTGTTCTATGTATTTCAGCAAATAGAATATCAAAATGACTTGTAGTAAGGATTAGGAGCTAATAAAATTAATGATGTTCATGCTTTAATAAGGACATTTTTCAGTGAAACTGGCTTTTTTTTTTCCCTCCTTTTGAGTGCATGGCAGTGAAGAATATAGTGATTGGTAGTACATTGTGGGGTCACTGTTTTGGTTGGTGCCCAGCAGTTTTATCACCGTTGCATTTGCTCTATTGTGCAAATGTCAACACAGTAAAAGGGAGGAAATAACATTTTCATATTGTTATGAATCATTTTGACCTTTCAAGCCCTCAAGAATCAATCCTGGGGCTCTCAGGGATTCACAGAATTGTGCTAGATTATATGGAGTAAGCTAAGGGCGAGGTAAGTTATGATGGAGTGAACAAAAGGGAAAAGTAGTAAAGAATGGAAAGGAAGGAATTGAGGAGAAGCATCTTGGAGAAACATTTGATGAGGCTTTGTGAAGAAATATGAGGATGGAGAAAGATGATTTGAAGAGGACTTCAAAATTTTAAGCCTGACTGAGGAGCACATAAAATATTTGTTCAAATAAATTAGTAGTGGGGGAACGATGTAAGTTACAAATACAGTTAAGTTGAGAGGGAGGAGCTATGGTGGAAGTTGGGATATTAGAAAATAAAGAGATATCTGTGAGATTTCATTTCATTATTTTCTTGCTGTAGTTTCTCTAAAGAAGCACTAATAGTGATTTTTCCTTTTTCTGTGGAGTTTAACAATTCTTTAGCTGTGTTCTTGGGACTAATGGAAATCGATAAGGGTCAGTACCTTTCTCCCAGCTCTTACTGACGGATTACTAGGAAGACCTGCAAAGATGTCTTCCTGTTGAACAGTGCTACAGATTTGGAGAGTAATTGATGTAGGAATTAGTGAGTGGAACAGTAGAATATGGGCTGGATATTTTTATTGTGGCATATATTTTTTAATAGATGTATTTGTTTTTTAGAGAGAGAGTGCACAGCGGGTAGGGGCAGAGGGAGAGGAAGAGAGTGTCTCAGGCAGACTCTGTGCTGAGTGCGGAACCCAACACAGGCTCGATCTCACAACCCCGAAATCATGACCTGAGCTGAACCCAAAAATCAGAAGCTAAACTGAATGCACCACCCAGGCACCCTTATCGTGGCATACATTTCAAAAATTTTTCTTGTTTTGTTCTTATTGTAACATATATATTATGTGTACATACACGTTTTTAAATAATAATATATTACAAAAAACAATGATCTAACTCCCAGTAGATAAATAGTCTCAGTATTTTGATGTATTTTCTTCTGTTTTTTTTTTATAGACAAGTATTTTGTAAGGCTTGTATGCTGTTACATATTTCTAAGATAAAATTATTGTTTGCTTACAGTGAAATGTATAGATCTTAAGTGTTTCAGTTAGAAGAGTTTTGACATACATAAAACTGTGTAACCCACACCTTTATTAAGATAGAACATTTCCTTAACCTCAGAGAGTTCCTTCAAGCCCCTTCCCACTCAGTCTCACACCCCTCTCCTCCATAGCAATCACTGTTCTGGTTTGTCACTGTAAAAGCTCCTTTAGAACTTCATGTAAATGAAGTACAGATGAATTGCCTTAGCACCTTTGATGATACATGTATGGGGATACTCTGGACTCTGTTTTGTTCTCTTGAGCTGTAGGGCTGTATTTCTACCAATGCATCACTGTCTTGCTTACTATTGCTTTATATAGTCTTGGATTCAGGTAGTGAGTCCTCCAACTTTGTTCTATTTTTTCAAAATCGTTCCATTTATTTTATTTTAAGTCCTTTGTTTTTTCCATATGAATTTTAGAATCACTTTTCAAATTATATAAAAAAGTCTGCTGGGATTTTCTTCTAACTTTTTATTTTGAAATAATTATAAACTCATAGAAAATTGCAAAAAGTGCAAGATGTCTGGTGTGTACCGAACTTCCAGCTTCCCCCAATAGTGACATCTTTATATATGACAGTAGTGCCTTATCAAAACCAGGAGCTTGATTGGCACAGTGCATTTAACCAGACCTTAGGTTTCACCACTTTTTGCATGCTCTCATTTTTTTTTTCATGTCTTTGTGCATAATTTTGTGACATTTTATCATGTAGATAGCCTGCTGGGATTTTATTGGGTTTATGTAGGATTTGCAGCTCAATTTGTGGAAATCTGAGATTTTAACAGCATTGAGTCTTCTGATATATGAAAATGTTATTTCTCTCCATTTATTTAGATCTTCTTTATCTTATCAATGTTTTGCTTTTCTTTTAACTTCTAAATTTTATCCTCAGCCTTTGCTTCTAATACTGTAGTAAAAGATAGTGATTATATAATACTTCTTCAAGATGGTGCAGTAATCAGAATGTGGGGCACATTTTCAGTTTTTATTAAAATCTTCACCATATTGATGTCTGACTTCCTTTCACTTGACCCTGTACATTTTAACTCTGAACATGTGGACTCCTTTTAAAATTGGCAAAAGTGAAAAGAAAAGAAAACGGGAAATGACTATTTAAAATCTGTTCACTTTAGCTTTCTTATCTAAAGATTAAAACAAAGTCTTTAAAAACCTGAGATATTTTTATATATGAGCTATGTGTTTATGTGTGCATATTTTGCAGATTTCCTATTTTTTGAACTTATTGAAGAAAAATAACTTAAAGTTTGCTTAATCCTTAAGTGAATAATCAACACTGTGCCAGATTGTTTAGGAGATCCTAAAAAATTTCATTCTGATTTTGAGGAGTTTATGCTCAGATTTGGGAAACAAAATATGCCTAAATGGAACATTTAAGGAACATTTCTAAGGCAGTATCTTAACAATTAAAAAAGCAATGACATATTAAAAATTCTGTAGAAATTCAGTTTAAGGGTAAGATGAGCTGGGGTTAGTCTGGTAAAGGCTTCCTGGAAGAGCATATCTGCACCTAGGACTTAACGAAATACTGGGTTTGCATTTGTAGAGAACTGTGGGGGAAACAATTCCAAAAGTGTAAATATGGGTAAAGATACTGCTGTGGGGGCTGCCTGGGTGGCTCAGCTGGTTGATTTCAGCTTGGGTCATGGTCTCAGGGTTGTGGGATTCAGACCCGCTTAAGGCCCTGCACTCAGTGTGGAGTCTGCTTACGAGTCTCTTTCCCCCGTCCCTCCCCCTGCATGCACACACACTCTCTGTGTCTCAGATAAATGAACAACCAAACAAATAAAATCTCAAAAAAATACTGCTGTGGGACCAAAGTGGGTAGAGGTTACAGATAGCCATTCTGACAAAGTAAGGGTCCATATTAGGAAATGTGATAGATAATGTTTCAGGTACCTAAGATACAGGCAAGTGGATGCCAGCTGAAGAATATGAACTCATTTGATTTATAGTATAAAATTTTCCAAATTCATTAGGGCCAATCTTGTCTTTCTAACCTTTCTAACCTTGCTTAAGTCACTATTTGGATGGCATTCAGTGCATTTTTCTTATATTTCCCCTCTTTCCCCTCTATTGAGTTAAAAGTTATACATTTTATTTGCACACTTTGGGTGGTTACCTTAAAATTTCAACATGCATAATAAAGTTAATCAATATCTCTGTTTTTGGGATGCCTGGGTGGCTCAGTCGGTTAAGCGTCTGCCTTCACCTCAGATCATGATCCCAGGGTCCTTGGGATTGAGCCCCACATGGGGCTCCGTGCTCAGTGGGGAGCCTGCTTCTTCCTCTGCTTGCTGCTCCTCCTGCTTGTGCTCTCTCTCTCCCTGACATATAAATAAATAAAATCTTTTAAAAAAAGAATAATTAAAAAAAAAAATCTCTGTTTTCTTTCTGGTAAGTACATGGACTTTAGAATGCCTAATTCAGTTAACCTTCCTTTTTGTGTTGTCTCTTATTTTGGTTCTACATTGTTTTATATCTCCCTGATGAGTGTTTTAATATTAACATTGTTTTATACAGACAGTTCTTTACATTTACCCATATGTTTTCGGTTTCATTGCTTACCATTGTGTCTTGGCATTGTGCTCCTGCGTTCTGGGTTCAGTATTCCTCCTGGTGAGCATTATTTGGAAGGGTTCTCTTTTTCTTTCTGTCTTTCCTTTTTTAATCTTCTTTCTCTCTTTCTCTTTCAAGTGAGGGACTGTGTAAGGTGAACTCAGTCTTTTTTTTTTTTCCTCTTGAAAATGTCATTATTGTGTCTTTACTTTAAATCAAAATTCAGCATGGTATAGCACTCTTGACAGTAACTTTCTCTCAGAACTTTGAAGATATTCTGTTGTCTTCTGGTTATCTGTTGCTGTTGCTAAGAGGTATGTTGTCATAAAATAAAATAAAAGAAGTCTGTTATCAGTTGTTTCTTGTAGCTAATCTGTTTTTTCTCTCTGATTGACTTTTGCAAAAGCATACAATAGGAGAGAGAGAGGATATTTCTTCTTTCACCCTGTCCCATAATGCTGTGATTTTTCCAACTCTTTATTCTGTATCTTGTATTATGGTTCATATATTTAGTATCTTTATTTGTGTCTGTGTATAATCTCTTGTTACTTTTAAAAAAATCCTTTTTTGGGGGAAATAATTTGAACTCATAGGAAAATTGTAAGAATAATACAAAGAACTCTTTTCACCCTTACCCACATTCACCAATGGTTAATGCTTTGCCACATTTGCTTTACCGCATTTTCTCTCTCTCTATGTACGTACTATTTTTTTTATCTGAACCATTTGGGAGTAGGTTGCAGACATCATGTTCCTTTACCCATAAACATTCAATGTATATTTCTCAAAATAAATATATTCACTTAAATAAAACCATAGTACAGTTATCAAAATCAGAAAATTTTTATATTAATACAATACTGTTATCTGACTTATAGATCTTATTTAGACTTCTACCAGTGGTCCTAGTGATATCCACAATAGCATTTTCCCCCTAGTCCAGAAACCAATCCAGGATCATATGTCACTTTTAGTTTCCAAGACTCTTCAGTCTCTTTTAATCTGGAATAGTTTGTCAGCCTTTCTTTGTCTTCTTAGACACTGACACTTTTTAGGAGTATATATCATTTATTTTGTTGAATGTCCTTCATTTTTGATATATCTGGTGTTCCTTTTGTTCAAATTCAGGTTACACAGTTTTGGCAGAAATGTACATAAGTGATATGTTCTCAATATCAGGAGGCATGTGATGCTCACTTGTTATATTATTAATATTAGTTTTGATCACTTGGTTAACATGGATCTGCCAGGTTTCTTCAGTATAAAGTTATTATTTTTTCCTTTTGTCGTTAATAAATAATTTGTGGGGAGATATTTTAAGACTGTATAGTATCTCCTTCCTCATCTAACTTGCACCATTAGTTTTAATATCCACTGATAGGTCATACTTGAGTTATTACTGTTATGGTACAAAATAGTGCTTTTCTAATTCCATTAATTTCTTCTGCATTTATTAGTTGACATTCTATTGTGATGAAGAGCTTTTACTTTATTTTTGGACTTATAGATTTTTATTTTTTTCATTGGGTTCTAACTCATCACTATCATTTATCTTAATGTTCAAACTATTTCAGATTTGGTCATTTGGATTCTGTCTTAGTTCAGGCTGCCAAAACAAAATATCCTTGACTGGGTGGCTTAAGCAACAAAATTTATTTTCTTGTAGTCTTGGAGACCGGAAGTCTAAGACCAGGATGTGCCAGCACAGTGGGTTTCTGGTGAGAAATTCCTAATTTACAGACGGCCAGCTTCTCACTATGCTGACATGGCAGAGAATGACAGAAGCTCTCTGGGCACTAATCTCAGCATGAGGGTCCCCACCCTCATGGCCTCATCTAAACCTAACTATATGCCAAAGCTGCATGTCCAGACACCATCACTTTGGGGGTTAAGACTTCAACATACAGTTTGGTGTGTTTGGGGTGGAGCATAATTCAGTTTTTGTTTTGTTTTGGAGCCCAGTGTGGGGCCTGAACTCATGAGCAGAGATCAAAACCTGAGCTGAGATTAGGAGTTGGATGCTTAACCAGCTGAGTCACCCAGGCGCCCCTTTTGTTTTTTAAATTTTAATAGTTCTATTTCTAGAATTTATTATTTTTCAAGTCTGTATGTTCTTTTTACATGGTTTCTTGTTCTTAGAGTTTTGATTCCCTTTTCTAATTTTGATCATTTTAACATACTTAACATTCTCTTTCAAATTACCATTCTGTCTTCTCAGATTTTGAGGGTTTTTAATCTTGCTGTTTGTTGTTGTGTTTGCTGACTCACTTATGGCAGAATTCTATTTTAATTCTGAATTCATCAAGTTTTTTTCTGTAAGACTTTTTTGTGGCTCAAATTGTGGGGGTGTCTTTCCAAAACAGTTTGCTTTTGCTTCTTCCAGGAACCTCATGAGTCTCTTTGGTCTCAGACTGATCTTTATGTTAATTTCTCTGTTTGGAATTCCCCACACCTTATGGATAACGCACACTTGAACCCCAAACCCAAATGAGCAGCTGGGCTCTTGGTTTTGAATTCTTAAGGGACTTTTTCCGTTCTTCCTGTTCAAAGTCCAAGCAGAGACAGACTTTGTTGTTACCCTCCTCCTGCACTTGTGGGTTGCTTTTTTTGTTTTTGTTTTTACTTTACTGAGGGCACAGTCCTTTCCAAAGCCCTAGTTTTATCCAGGGGTCTCTGTTCCAACATATTGTTTTGAGTTGTCCCAAGAGCGTTCACCTTTCCTCAAGTAATTTTAAAACCTTAAACATTTAGTTTGCAGAGGCCGATTTCTCTCCTTCCCCAGCCCTTCTATTTTTATCTGTGTGCCACTGTTGGTGGAAGCCTCAGCTCTGCTTTTCCATTTTCCTTCATTTATGGTACCCAGTGTTTTACTTTTATTTTTTGTGGACTCAGCTGTTTTTAGGTTTACAGAAAAATTGGGCAAAAAGTACAGAGTTCCTGGGGTGCCTGGGTGGCTCAGTCAGTTAAACATCCAACTCTTGGTTTCGTCTCAGGTCATCTCAGGGTTGTGAGATTGGGCCCTGCGTTGGGCTCCACTCTGGGCATGGAGCCTGCTTGGGATTCTCTCTCTCCCTCTCTCCCCCTCCCTAAAAAAAAGTACAGAGTTCCTATATACCCCTATTAATATCTTGCATTAATGCAATACATTTGTTAAAAGTAACAAAACAGTATTGATCCATTGTTATTACTAAAGTCCAGTACATTAATGGACTTCAGTTAAGTTTACATTAGGGCTTGGACAAATGTATTAGACATGTATCCATCATGGTATTTTATAGAGTATTTTCACTGCTTTGAAAATTATCTGAGTCTACCTCTGCCCCAACTCCCCCACCCCCACCCCTGGCAACCATTGATCTTTTTCCTTTCTTTCTAGTTTTGCCTTTTCCAGAATGTCATATATTTAGGAACATGGGTATATAGACCTTTTTTTTTTTTTTTTAAAGATTTTATCATTTACTTGAGAGAGAGCACGAGTTAAAGGGCAAAGGGAGAGGGAAAAGCAGGCTCCCTGCTGAGCAAGGAGCCTGACACGGGGCTCCATCCCAGGACCCCAAGATCATTACCTGAGCCGAAGGCAGATGCTAACCAACAGAGTCACCCAGGTGCCCCACTAGGTAGATTTTTTCACACTGCCTTCTTTCACTTAGCAAAATGCATTTAAGGGTCCTTCAAGTCTTTTTGCAGCTTGATATAGCTCATTTGTTTTTGATCCCTGAATAATATCCCAATGTATGATTGTACCATAGTTTATATATCCATTCACCTACTGATTGACGTCTTGCTTCCAAGTTTTGGCAGTTATGAATAAAGCTTCTATAAACATCTGTGTGCAAGTTTTTGTGTGGACATAAGTTTTCAACTCATTTGGGTAAATAGCAAGGAGTGCAATTACTGGATCGTGTGATAAGACTGTTCAGCTTTTTAAGAAACTGCCCAACTGTCTTCTAGAGTGCCTGCACCATTTTGCGTTCCGAGCAGCCGCAAATCTTGTGCCTGTTGCTCCACATCCTTGCTGACATTTGTTGTTGTCAGTGTTTTGGATTTTGGCCATTCTAATGGGTGTGTAGTGGTATCATTGTTGGTTTTTTTGTTTTTTGTTTTTTAATTTTTTATTATGTTATGTTATTCACCATACAGTACATCATTAGTTTTTGATGTAGTGTTCCATGATTCATTGTTTGCATATAACACCCAGTGCTCCATGCAATACGTGCCCTCCTTAATACCCATTGTTGTTTTAATTTGCAATTCCCTAGTGACCTGGCATGTTGAGCATCTTTTTTCATATGCTTATTTTCCATCTGTATAACTTGTTTAATGAGGCCTCCATTCAGATCTTTTGTCCTTTTAAAAATTGGATTGGTGTCTTATTGTTGAGCTTTAAGAGTTCTTTGTATATTTTGGGTATGTGTGGGTAGCTCAGTCGGTTAAGCATCTGCCTTCATCTCAGGTCATGATCCCAGAGTCTTGAGATAGAGACCCGCATGGGGCTACTTGTCCAGCGGGGAGCCTGCTTCTCTGTCTGCCTGCTGCTCCTCCTGCTTGTGCTTTCTCTCCCTCTCTCTCTGACAAATAGATAAATAAACTTTAAAAAAAAAAAAGAGTTATTTGTGTATTTTGGATATAGGTCCTTTATCAGCTATGTGTTTTGCAAGTATTTTCTCCCAATCTATGGCTTGTCTTTTCATTGTCTTCACAGTGTCTTTAGCAGAGCAAAAGTTTTTTAATGTAGCGAAGTCCAGTTTATCAAGTTTTTTGTTACTGTTGTTGATCATGCTTTTGGTGTTATATCTAAAAACTCACTTCTAGATCCAAACCAATGTCAACTAGATTTTCAATTATCTTCTAGAACTTTTATAGTTTTGTGTTTTACATGTGGGTCTTGATCCATTTGAATTAATTTAGGAGAAGTGTAAGGTCTGTGTCTAGATTCTTTCTTTCTCTAGGTCTATCCATCTTTCCATCCTTCCTTCCTTCTGCATATGGCTGTCCAGTTGATTCAGTAGCATTTGTTGAAAAAGACCATCCTTTTTCCATTATTGCCCTTGCTTCTTTGTCAAAGATCACTTGACTGTATTTGTATGAAACTGTTTCTGGGTTCTCATATTAGTTTGTTAGAGCTTTCTAACAAAGTATTGCTGACTGGGTGGCCTAACCAATGGAAATTTATTTTCTCAATGTTCTGGAGGCTACCATTCTGAGATCAAGGTGTCGGCAGGGTTAGTTTCTTACAAGGATTCTCTCCTTGGCTTATAAATAACTGGTTTTTCTTGGTGTCTTTACATGGCCTTCCGTCTAATGGTTCATATTCAACCACAGTAGTTTGAGATTAATAAAAAGTGGTAATTTGGAGTCACATACAGGAGAGAACTAGGGGAGGTGAGTACTGGGAGACCAGTGAGTCTAGTTAGGAGGATATACTTGCTGTCTGTAGAGTCATTTTCTTGAGAGGTTGGAATGGTTGGCAAAGAATCTTGATTGCAGGTGATTCAGAAGCATGAAGTAGGCATTGTTGTTATTTCCATTTTATAGATGTGGATACTGAGGCTCAAAAAGAAAGGTCAAGAATAGGCCCAAAGTCATACATCTAGTAAGTGGTAAAACTAGAATTTGAATTCAGGCAGTCTTAACTCCAGAACCTATGCTTTGTAGTCACTGTTTTCTACAAAGAGGTGGTTGAGACCAAAATATGTCTTGAGAAACTGTTTCCAGAGTGCAGATTAAATATGACAGAAATAAGGGAACCACTGAAGATGTTTGAACCGAAGTGTGGATAAGGAACTACTTCATGGCAGGAACCACTTAGTCCCATGGTGGATAGGTGGGTGTGATGTAGGGTGAACAGTTAATCTTCAGTCTGATATTTCATATTATCTGGAATGTCTTGTACCCATCCAAGAGTGAAGGTAATGATGTGACTTCATTTAACAACAGGGGAATTTTGGACATAGATGCCCTAGAAGAAGTTGAGTGAAGAGAGATGTGGAGTTAGATTTTGGATGAGTTGATTGAGAGAATATGTTTAAGTACAAAGGTGTTGTGCCATCCCCTTCTCCTCCACCCCTGAAGTGGTAGACTAGCACATTTGAAGGGACTGGTAGGGAGATACAGTTAAAGAGCACACTTGAAAACAGGAATTATTTAGTGATGGGAGCCTAGATAAGGGACATCTTTTGTCCTTAGTTTTCAAAGGAAGAAAAGCTCTTACCTAATTTTCTTTTCACTTTTAATATCCAAGGAATTCAAGATTCATGGTTTCAAGCTTTCTTTTGAGGCATGTTTAAGTGAATGAATGAAATATGATATAAAAGACCTGTGATGTAAGTATACATGTTTGTGGAAGTTACAAGTCTTCAGGAAAAGGTGGAATATTACAAGTTACTGAATACTTTTTAGTTGAAACAGGTAAGAATAATGGAGTAAATACAGGTAAAGGTAAAGATTACCCACTGTTGTTGTTATCAGAGTTTTCTTTCAACATGTGTACATCCTTTGGATTCCTGTTATCCTTACAGTGCCTCAGGAGTAGGTACTGTCCCTGTGCACTCCTCTCCCTCCATGTCATTAGGAGGTGACAAAGTTGACGGAAATAAAGCATTGAAGGTGCTGAGTGATAAACCGGTTGGACAGTGTCATTATTAAAACCTGTTCCATCTTTCCCTTCTCTGTTCCTTGCTCACCCCGTGCTCCACCACCCTTCCTCCCTTCAAAAAAACTCAAACCCCAAACCTTCTGAAGAGCATCAGGTAGAGACTATAAAGCCTTTTGCAGAAACCTGCCACACACAGTTATGCTAAGTTTTTTGAATGTCATTCAGCTTGAACAGTAATGTCAGTCATTGTCATTTTTATTTCAGTCATTGTGTTGATATTTTTCTTTTGGGGTCTGCTGTTTCTGGTTAGTGCTGTGATGTTGATTCTCTAACACTGCTGGAGCAAGAGGTTTTGATTTGGAAAGTTGAGGGTTTTTTTTTCCTTCTGTGAACTGTGGTTACATGAGGTTCGACAAACTTTTTTTTCTTCAAAAACCAAAATTGAAGGTTTCTGTTAATTACTGGGCAGAGTTGCTATTTTTACATTAGGTTTAAATTGTTTGTGTTGAGATTTCTCTAGCTGTTTCTATCATGTTGTCATGCAACATTTGAATTAAAATTTAAAGAATATTTCTATAACAACTTTTATAGGAAGCGATCATATAAAATGTGTGAAATTTAATTTAGACTGTTTTACAAGAATTTAGACAAAGGATTTAAAAAATATAATTTATTTTGGTGGTTCTTAGAAGTTTGGAAACTAAGCTTATGCAATATAATTTTTTTTAGCAACATTGTTTGCAGAAATTATTTATTTACCAAATATGATCAGCTGTTTTGGGAGACAAATACCTTTTTATTTATCAGCCAAGATTTAAAGTTGCCTTTTTAAACTCATAACATTAAAAAACATTTAAATTGTATGTTTAATTCTTTAGTTAAGATCATTTATTTATTTTTTTTTTAAAGATTTTATTTATTTACCTGAGAGAGAGAGAGCATGTGCAAGCACATGCATATGCACACACATGTGCACACGGTGGGGGAACAGAGCGGGAGGGAGAAACTCCCCACCTGGCAGGACCCTGAGTTCATGCCCTGAGCTGAAGCAGACGCTTAACCAACTGAGCTACCCAGATGCCCCTCTTTAGTTAAGATTTTTTAAAAATAAATTTTATTTTAGAATAATTTTAGATTTATAAAAAAAAAATCACAAAGATACTAGAGAGTTTCTGTGTACTCCTCACCCAGTTTTCCCCCTTTTGTTAACCTCTTACATGACTGTAGTACATGTGTCACAACTAAGGAACCAGTTCGTATGTCCCTATTAGCCAAATTCCACAGCTTATTTGGATTTCATTAGTTTTTCCCTAATGCCCCTTTTCTGTCCCAGGATCCCTGCAGGATAGCACATTACATTTCTTCGTCGTCTTTTTAAGCAGAATTTTTTGGTCTCTGACAGTTTCACAAGACTTTTTGTTTTTTTTTTTTTTTTTTTAAAGATTTTATTTATTTATTCGACAGAGATAGAGACAGCCAGCGAGAGAGGGAACACAAGCAGGGGGAGTGGGAGAGGAAGAAGCAGGCTCATAGCGGAAGAGCCTGATGTGGGGCTCGATCCCATAACGCCAGGATCACACCCTGAGCCGAAGGCAGGCGCTTAACCGCTGTGCCACCCAGGCGCCCCGACAGACTTTTTGTTTTTGATGACCTTAGCAGTTTTGAGGAACACTAATCAGGTATTTTGTAGTGTGTTTCTCAATTTAGATTTGTCTGGTATTTTTCTCATGGTTAGGCTGTGTTATGAAATTTGGGGAGGGTAAAGTATCCATGCTATTAACGTGACTTGTTGCTAATGATGTTAACTTTTGTCACCTGATGGTGGTAGTGTTTTTAGGTTTCTACACTTTATATATTTTTTCCCACCTTTCTTTGTTGTGCTCTCTGAAAGCAAATCACCAAACTAAGCCCCACACTTAGGGGGTTAAACTTCATCTTTTTGAGGGAGGAAGTAACTACATAAATTGGAATTCCTCTGTATGGAGATTTGTATTTTTGTCCTTCAGTTATTTTATATCCAGTAGATTCATGGATATTTATTTTATACTTGCGGTTATAATCCAGTAGTCAAGTTGTTCACATTGTTTCAGCTTAGCCACTGGGAGCTCTTTCAGGTTGTTTCTTGTGTCCCTTTGATGGTCTCCATCGTTTTGTTTTTAACACTTCCTGGCTTTCTGGAAGTAGAGATGTTCCAGGCTCATCATGTAGATTCCCTGCCCCAGCCTTATAACTAGCCATTTCTCTAAGGATGCCTGGTTCCTTTTAGTGGAAATAGAATAAGAACATGATATAGGCCCTGGGTTTATTTATTGTTACTGGTGTGTTATTACTTCTAGGCCCTCTCAGTGGATAGAGCTAGGAAAGTATTACTAAATTACTGTATTACTAATCTAACTAAATATAAGTATGTATATATGTAACTCACCCATGTATACATACATATATGTAGTTATTTCTGTATTTAACAGTATTATCTATTTCAAGCTGAACATGATTTCATACTGTTATTTCCAAATCTAATCCACTAACCACATGGTCATGCTAGTCTTTCCCCACTGCTTATCTGTAGACTCCTTCTCCATTAGTGAGAAACTTGGCTCCCACCATTCGCCATCCATTTACATATTTGTTCAGTCTCAGTATATCTGTATAGCTTTTAAGGAATTGTCACAATTCTGTAAGTTTTTGAACCAAACTGTTCTCAACTTTTTAAGTTGCTAGTTCACTCTTTGAAGTAATAATATTTATAATTATATAGCACGCGCAAAGTGTTGGTAAGACCAAAATTAGTAGTAAATTAATCCGTGGTATAATGTAGGAACTATAACTGTCCCTATTTTACAAATGATAAGAGAGGGGCACCAAGAGCTGTAGTCCGAGTCCCCAGCTTGTAAATGGCAGAGCAGCAGCCGAACCCAGGCAGTCTGTCTGTAGAGTCCATGCATTTGGCTACACTGCCGAAAGTAGGTGTGTGAACACGGAGCTATACGTCTGTCATGTTGGTTTCTCATTTTTAAAAGAGTATTATATTTTGCCAAGGAAGGAGGGTCAGAAGTGATTGAGTGATAATCAGAAAATCCCCAGAGTCTCTCCCTGAGCATGAGAAGGGACAGTGGTTAGAAAAGAGTAAATTTCCTTAAAAAGGCCACTATGGAGAAATGGATCTTAAGTTTAGGAGATAAGGTAGTATGTTTTCTTCTATTTTTTGAGGTTATGCTTGTGAGGAAAGTAGTTGGTGCTTTTGAAAGTGTTCTGGAATTAACAGCTTTTCCCCCCCATAAACCACCCCACCACAATTGCCAGAAGATTATTTTTCCTTCTGGTAGAAGCATGTGGTTCTCACCCTCTTCACGTATGTCTCTTGCAGAGGGTTGAGGAGTGGGTCAGGATTGCAGCTAGCAAAGGCGTTTAGGTGGCTCCTGGACCAAATCAGTTGAAGAGATTTGTTTATTAACATGCCAGAAACATCCAGTCTATTCTCTTTCACCAGAGCCTGTTTATCACTTGGTTTCATTGGTCAGCTTATATAGAAAAGTTTAGTTATTCTGGAACATTGTTTTCAAACACTGCTGTCCCCTTCTCCCCAGCATCTGACTTAAATTTTAACAGCTTTATTGAGAGATAATTCACATACCATACAATTCACCCATTTAAAGTATACAATTCAATAAGTTGTACAACCAGTCTGATTTAAAGGTGAGTCTTAAAATCAGAGACAAGTTGGTGATAGATGGAATTTACTCTTCCAGATGTTGATTTGTAATTCTGTTTTTATATTAACCATTATTACTGAAACCAAAGGTGACTGTTTGTTCCTAACATTATTAACTTGTAAAGATTGGAGAGACATTAAGAGCATTAGGAACTATCAGAATGTGGTTTAGTTCTCATTGAAATGATGCACACAATTGCCTTGTTTTCGCCATAATTCTGTTTTCCCTTTTCTTTACTGTCTGTTTTTCTCCCACTCAGTTTTAAGGGCATTTAGTCTCATAAACCTGTTTGAACCAAGTCATAATTGAGTTGAAACTGGATTGTATTTATTGCTTGTCTATCAATAAGTGCAAAGGGTAAAGATCTTTTTTCTGTGTGCTGATAAGTTCCATTTCTTTAGTGTGGAACATGTTAAATTTCTCCTGTTGCCTAAGCAAAGTCAGATAAGTTAGTGTAGAAAATGTAACTTTAATCATTAATTTTGATGCATCTTCATTTGGACCACATGATTTTTTTTTTTTTTTTAAGATTTTATTTATTCATTTGACAGAGATAGAGACAGCCAGCGGGAACACAAGCAGGGGGAATGGGAGAGGAAGAAGCAGGCTTCCAGCGGAGGAGCCTGATGTGGGGTTCGATCCCAGAATGCCGGGATCACGCCCTGAGCCGAAGGCAGAGGCTTAACGACTGAGCCACCCAGGCGCCCCAATGGACCACATGATTCTTAAATGATGGCCATACATTTAGAACTGTTTGAGAACCATAACTCTAAAAAAACACCTCACTTCCTGGAGGAGTTTGGACTTTACCAAATACAGGCTGTCATTTGACAGAAAAGAAAATCTGGTTGTGAAGCATACCCAAGTTAGAGGCCGTTATACATGGCGTATGAGATTGCGCATAGCCTCTTGAACTTTTTAGTTCTTCCAAAAATTGTTGGCAGCCGTAGGCATGATTCTTTGTGAATTTGGGTCTTAATTTTGGATAAATAAATTACCATTATTTAATGAATTACAGCTTACAGAAGATTTGGTATCAGATAACGTTGCTTTTGTGTTGCTCTACTTACCAATACCAGTATGATATAGACTCACCACTGATTCTGTACTCAGTTCAGGCCATCTTCTGCGCTGATCTGGTCCGCATTCTCAAGGCATGATGATAATGATGGAGACACAGTAAGGTTGGTTCTGCTCCTGGCTCCCTTGTTACTTAGGTAAATGACTGTGGTTTAGTTACTTAACCACTTACAGCTATAGTTTTCTTCTCATCCAAGGAATTTAGCCAGAGTCTTTAACTGCCACAGTGTACTCTTTGATAAATCTGTATTTCAGGATGCAAATTTCTGCTTTTCCTGAGGGGAAGAAAGCACATATAATCGTTTATTGGGTCTCTCTGCTGGTGACTTCAGGCAGGTAGACAGAAATTAGTTATATGTAATAGACATTAAGAAGGTGGAAAAGGTCTTTAAAATTATTGCAGTGGCAGTTTGGTATCTGCCAAGTAGATACTGCTTGGTCAGGTGGCCAGATAGGAATTTATCATCTTGACCTAGATTGCTGCATTTGAATTTAAGCTCTACTGATTTTTAGCTTTGTGACCTTGAGCACCTAATTTAACTTCTCTATACCTCAGTTTCATTTGTAATGGGGAAATGATTAATACTACTTACCTCAAAAGGTTATTGTGAGGTTTAAATAATAAAGCTTTAAATCTTAGTATAGTACCCTGCACATTCTAAGTACTTTGTAAGTGTTAACTGTTACTGTAATAGTATTTGTTCCTGTTTTTTTTTTTTTTTTTTCCTTTATGTAAGCTCTGCACCCAACATGGGGGGCTTGAACTCACAACCCTGAGATCAAGAGTTGCATATTCTATCAACTGAGCCAGCCAGGTGCCCCTACTTGTTCCTGTTCTTTATTTTTACCTAAGTTTGAGCCTATATTCATTCATTTATTTTATGTTTTTTTTTAATAGCCCAACTCAGTCATATTTTCTCTATTGCATCATCCACATTTTTGTTTTCCCTCCTACATAGCACTAATGAATCTGATATTTTCTTGTTTTTGTGCCCTCCAACTGGAATGTAAGCTTTATAGGATCACAGACCTTCTCCATACTATTCATTGTTCTATCTCTAGCGTGTAGCATAGTGCCTGGAACAATGTAGTTGCTCAGTACATATTTTGGAGGAAGCTGTTAATTGCTACATTTAGTTGTTCAGTGTGTATATCCAAGGGAAGATGGCTTTGACTTTGCAGCCAGGTATGGTGGACATTTTGGCCTTCTCAAGAGCTATTTTGTGGTCTTTTTTTGAGGTCTCTGACCTTCTGGCTATCAGATTTTGCTGCTAAGTATGTTCTCCTCTGACTTGATCCTTATTTTGTCTGGTACATTAGTGCGGTTTCCCAGACTTTGTTTTCTGGAACATTAGATGCTTAAAATGATACTTAATTAGAAGATTAATGGATTCTGTGATCAAATGAGTTTGAGAATTGATATTATTCCCTTCCTCCACTTGGAGATTTGCATTATATATTAGCGTAGTGAAGACTCTTGAGAAGTCCTGTAGTAGATGTACTTTTTAACTTTTATTTTCCTAAATTAGTTGATCATGAACCTAACAAATGTATTTATTTATCTTTTTTTTTTTTTTTTTGGAGAGTGTATTTATTTATTCTTTTACCTAATAACTATAATATCCCAGTTCCACAGAATACAGTTTGGGAAATGCAGGGCTAGCCTACTGCTAAAAACCTGCTTTACCTTCTCTAGTTCCTTTCCATGTAAAGTTATGATTTCAGGAAAATTAAAATTAAAATGAAATAGTGTGAAAGTACTTTGAGAACTCTCTGGAGTGCCATAAGGCATTACTTGTCAGGAATTTAAACCTAGTCCTTTTACCCACCATGTAAATGTAGCAGATATCCTTGGAATCTGAAGGCATTCCATTTCCCTTTCTGCAGACCTCACATTTTTCCAGTACTAATAATCCCAGTTCTTCTTACCCATAGAATTACTTACTCAACTCTGGAAGATTTCTGTGCTCATGTGTAGAACAGAGATACTTGATATACCCCGAACTGGATGAATGATGAAACCCTTGCTAGATCAGAGTTCCCTAGTTCCATCCGCTTTCTCACCAGTCTCACCTGGTCTTCCAGGGGGGTGGACTTTCAGAATTCTAACATTGTAGTTTTACCATATAACAAAGACATAAAGTGTAAGCTAATAATAGCTTTGTGTTCTGACACCTAGTACCACACCTGGCATGTAATTGGCTCCCAGTAAGTATTTAATAACTGAAAAAGACACTGAAATCATGCACCATTCTCTTACATAGTAAAATGGACTCACCGTTAAGAGAGGGAATGTAATCTTGTATATTCAGTCTGGATTGTGCACTATAACTGTGTGGTATCATTTTTAACTAGGAAAAAGGCAGGCAAAACATCTGCATTTATGCCAGTAGTAAGGGACTCAAATTTACTGGCTATCTCTCTGTACTCTGCTTTTAAATTAGATCTTAAATAACAGCTTTAACTAAAAATAGAGGTCATGAAGACTTGTTTCTTGGATGTGGATGTCCATTTTCTAGTACTCTCAGGAAATTCACTCTCAATTTAAGGCATAAAATTATATAGAGTATACCTTTAAAAAGTTACTGTTTCATTATTGTCCTGTATTTAAGATGACACTGGGTTTTGTCCGTTTATCTATAATGTCAAGTAAAATGGTATAATGACATCAAAATTTTTGGTTCTTTTAAACACTTTTAATTATTTCTAAAAGGTTTACTTAATGCCTGTGTACATTATATGGTGTGGATATATTTCATTTGAATGAAAAAATAATATAAAAGAGCAATGCCAGAACATTAGTATCAATAACTATGATAGGTATGTTCCTTTAATGTCATTATACCATATAGCACTTATGTATTTCTTTTTTTTTTTAAGATTTATTTATTTACTTTAGAGAGAGAGCATGCATATGTGCAAGGGGGGGGGAGGCAAAGGAAGAGGTAGAGGGAGAGAGAGGGAAAGAAGCAGATTCCCCACTGAACATGAAGCCTGGCAGGGGGCTCGATCTAAAGGACCTGAGAGGAAATCAGGAGTTGGATGCTCAAATGACTGAGTTACCCAGGAGCCCCAGCCTTTATGTATTTCAAATGGCTATTTCCTATATTTTGATTTAATTGCTAGGTAAGAAAGTTTCACCTTTGAGAAGTTAGAAAGCTTTTCAAAAGTTAGAAAAATTTTTTATATTTCATATTATTAAAAGTACTAGTTATGATTTTCAACCAAAGACCTTTAATCTTTTAAAAAAAATTTAAAGACTTTATTCATTTTTGAGCGAGAGGGAGCAAGGGAGAGAGCATGAGCAGGGGGAGGGGCAGAACGAAAGGGAGAAACAGACGCCCAGCTGAGCAGAGACACCTCCCACCCCCCCCCACCCCCCGCTAGGGATGCAGGACTGAATATCAGGACCCTGAGATCATAACCTGAGCTGGAGGCAGATGCTTAACTGAGCTACCCAGGCACCCCCAACCAAAAGAGCCTTTAGAAGATAATCCTTTAAATACCGTATTTTTAGGGGCACCTAAGTGGCTCAGTCAGTTAAGCATCTCACTCTTGATCTTGGCTCAGGTTTTGTTTTTGGTTTTTTTTAGACTTTATTTATTTGAGAGAGAGAAAGAGCATAGCCAGGGGGAGAGGCACACAGAAAGGGAGAAGCAGACTACTTGCTGAGCGGGGAGCCTGAGGCAGCATCCAGGAACCCTGTGGTCATGACCTGAGCCTGAGGCAGATGCTTAACCCATGGAGCCACACAGGCACCCCTCAGCTCAGGTCTTGATCTCAGGGTGGTGAGTTCAAGCCGTGCACTGGGCTCCATGCTGGGCGTGAAGCCTACTTAAGAAAAAGAAAAATATGTATCATTTTCATTATAAGTACATTAATGTTTGTCTCTTGAAGACGAATTCTGTTTTTCTTCATACACTTGTGTGTTTGTTCTAAAATCATGTAGTAAGATTCTTGGTTGTTAGAGTTTAATGAATATAATGGTTTCAGTAGAAATTGTTATTGTAATATATGGGCATAGAATCAAAATTTCTGTAGATACAAAGCTTTAAAAAAATTCTGAGATTTTTTTCAATATTACCAGTTGCTTTGTTGTGATTATATTACTCTAAATTATTAAAATCGGGTGCAGGTTGTTGCATGAATAGAGGGAACTCAGGATTCTTGATTCTGGCTATTTGTGGTGTATCCTACCCATCCATCTGGGATTCTTCTGCCTCTTTTACTTAAGTAATGCAATTGGCCTGTTCCTGAACTAGGAATCAGCCTTCTTGTTAAAAGACAGATTAGTAGACCTTCTTCCACTATTCTAAATTACTGTCCTCCCACCCAAACCTAGGTGTAATTGAAACCAAAGAGATTAGCCAGAGTTATCTCTCTGATATAATCAGAGAAACCTAAAGAATGTTGGACATAAGCTTGTGCAGCATTTTGTGTCTCAGGTCCATGGAAAGGTTTTCAAAATACCTTTAGCAATAGAAATGCTTCTCTGCTATTTTCAGTGCATTGTTGGAACTAGCACTTGGAAACTATGTGCTTATGCACTATCGACCCTCTTAAAGCTATTCCTTCCTTTAACCACACTGTCTTTATCTTCGTGCCTGTGAATCAGAGGTTTGTCTTTACATTTATTATAGTACTTGGTAAATAGGCATTTATATAGACTCTAACATAACCACCAATTGCGTGTAGAAACTGGGTAATTATTCTTAGTCTGTCTCTGTCCATAGTGTTAAATTGCTCTGTCTTTAGTTTTTACCTCTGAGTTTATCTCAGTGTCTACTTTTTCTTCTGATTTTCTGTTCACACTAAATTTTTCTGGATAAATTCACAGAGTGGCTAAGTCTTTATACTGAAGCATTGAATCCAGTTTCAACTGAATCTTTATTGAGGCTTAGCAGTAATGCTTATCTTTGATTCCCTTTCATATTTCCATCCAGTACCTATTTTCAGGCCAAATTTCATTTACTCAAGACTCTGCATTTGGTTTTTAAAAATTAAACATAAATTCAATTAAGTGTACATGTATGGAACACTTACTATGCATAAGCACTACTCTACTGTGTCTTGGGTATAAAAATATGAATAAGACATTCTGGGAGCTCACAGTCTTAACAGGGAAGACAGACGTACAAATAAGCGTAACAACTGGGATTTTATTTTAGAAGTATATTTTAAGTTCTGTGATGTGGTATGAATACAGATTCTGCTTGAGAATGCCAAGAAAAGTCACAATGTGGGAGGAAAAAGTGACCTTGAAGTTTTCTTTTTAAAAAATGCTTTATGGAGGTATAATTGATAAAAAGTAAGCTGCACATGTTTAAATTGTATGATTTAAATTTTTACATATGTAGATATCTGTGAAGCCATCACCTCAGTCAAAATAATAAATATATGCATAATCCTCAAAAGTTTCTTCATGCCCCCAAATAATCTTTTTTGTCCCTAACTAGTCTCCAGAGAACCACTCATTTGCTTTTTGTCAGTTTAGATTAGTTTGCATTTTCTAGAATTTTAGATGCATGGAATCATATAGTATGTACTCTTCTGTTTGTCTTCTTTTACTTAATTATTGTGCGATTCGTCCTTGTTGCATGTATCAGTTTTTTTTACTTTTTATTGCTGAGTATTGTTCCTTTGTAGGGGTATAACACAATTTGTTTATTCCCCCATGACTCTTATTCGTGCTATTTTTGTTGTATTTAAGAAATAATTTGTCAAACTCAAGGTCACTAAGGTTATCTCTTATGATTTCTTCCTGAAATATACTTCTAAATAGCTTTTCCAGCTTTGTTGATGTATAGTTTCAAACCCTGAAAATTACCCAGGACTGTGTTAATACAGTCTGATTTATACAGTTGTGTTTCTTAAAAAACAAGAAAGAACAAAAAATAAAAAGATTAAGCATTCACCCCAAAGAATCAGAAAAAGGACAGAGGAAACTTATAGACAGTGGAAAAAATTAAATAAAAAGGAGGGGCAGAAATTAAATAGGAAAAAAATTTTGAAAAAGCTGATTAATAAAACCTAAAGCTGTATATTTGAAAAGATATGTAAGAAAGATCAGTTTCTAACAAGATCACATAAGACATAAAAAAGAAGGCATAAATAGTTTTTATTGTAATATATTAGTAACAAAGAGAGGGCATACTTACCAATATAGCAAATATTTAAAAACTCATAAGGGAATGTTATGAGCAATTTATACTAATAAGAGTGAAATCTTAGATGCAGGGATTATACAGTCAAGACAAGATCTAGGGGTGCCTGGGTGGCTCAGTCGTTAAGCGTCTGCCTTTAGCTCAGGTCTGGGATCGAGCCCCACATCAGGCTCCTCTCCAGGGAGCCTCCTTCTTCCTTTCCCACTCCCCCTGCTTGTGTTCCCTCTCTCGCTGGCTGTCTCTCTCTCTCTGTCAAATAAATAAATAAAATCTTTAATAAAAAAAAAAAAGACAAGATCTAGGCTGGAGATTGTTGTTAGTGTTGCAGAGAAGAGATGATAGTCTATGGCCAGAACACAAGGGCATGAGGAGTGGAAACAGAAATAAAAGGACATTTATAATTCTGTGAGTGAAGAGGTGGGGAATGGCAGGGAAGGGTTGAAGTGTTAGGTTGAGGTATATTGTGGGGCAAGTGAGATTGTCTAGTTGTGGGTCTTGAGCTTATAAAAGTCTGAGTAAAGGGTCTGCTTATTTTGCTACAGGATTGGGTTCTTTTTTTGTTTTTGTTTTTTAAGATTTTATTTATTTGAGAGACAGAAGGAGACAGAGCACAAAAGGAGGAGCAGCAGAGGGAGAGGAAGAGGCAGGCTCCCCGCAGAGCAGGGAGTCTGATGCGGGGCTCGATTCCAGTACTCCGGATCGAGCCAAAGGCAGACACTTAACTGACTGAGCCACCAGGCGCCCCCTAGGATTCGGTTCTTGTTTTTATATTCACCTGCTTGTTTTTCTTTTTATGAGCATGCCTTTAAGTGTTCCCAGAAATATAAAATACCTTTTTTAAAAATCAGTAAACCCTCCCCCATATAAGTATTATTTACCCAGCTCGATCTTAGATATGAGAACAAAGAGCCTACTTAGAGAGCAGTCTCTTGTAATAAACACTAAAACGTATGCTTGTAACAGGAGCCCTGAACTTGTTGGCACAGTTTCTATGTAAGTCCTCAGATTTCTCTGAGTGATGTGGCTACGACTTAGATTCTCATTCTCCAGAAGTCACTGCCAGGCTTATCTGACCCGCTCCTTGGGAGCTGGGGCAGCCTTTACTGGAATATAGCCCTTTTGTCTTAGCTTTCATTTAATGAATGAAGTTCCTAAAACAGTTTTTAAATGTTCCACTTTCACTTATGTCAGTGAGGTGCTAAATGTAAACTTTTTATTTCCTCCTTCTGGTCCTAAGCAAAATATTCAGCCACCCAAAGATGGAAGAAAGATGGCTCCCGTGTCCTTTTTTGTTGTATTAGAAGAGCATGTGGCAGGTACTGGAAGTGGCCTTTCCTTTTATGCTTTCAATTCCTTGACGGGATCTAAGGCTACTGCTTACCAGTTTTAGCATAATCCCAGCCTGACCTGCGCTGAGCTGGCTGTTACTAAAACCTTTACATTGTCAGAAGTATTTACTACCTGTCATGAGTGTTTACTCCTCCTGCTGACTTCTGTTGACTGTAGAGTGCAACTACAAGCTTGAACGAGGTGAATAGTATGCTTTTTTGCTACACAGTACAACATGAGTTTTCTAAGGTAAGACTATTCTCTAGTTTTAATAGATTGGTTTGAAATTTGGTGTGAACATACAGACAAACGTGGTTATATTTGTGATGTTGATGTTTCACACAGTGATTAGTATTGTTGTAATTTCAGTTATTTTAAATATCACTCAGGGGAAAGACTTAAACGTGGTGCAATAAATTTTTTTGATCAAATATCAGCCAGGTCACCTTCTTTTCATCTTTCTATTTCGGATTAGTTGTTTTTAACTTCTTTTTTTTTTTTTTTAAAGATTTTATTTATTTATTTAACAGAGATAGAGACAGCCAGCGAGAGAGGGAACACAGCAGGGGGAGTGGGAGAGGAAGAAGCAGGCTCATAGTGGAGGAGCCTGATGTGGGGCTCGATCCCATAACGTCGGGATCACGCCCTGAGCCGAAGGCAGACGCTTAACCGCTGTGCCATCCAGGCGCCCCGTTTTTAACTTCTTTTTGAATGAGGAATGTATGTATTTATATGGTTCAAAAATCAAAATGCTATTTTTAAAAACTATACTCTGAGGAGTCTTTGTCCTGCCTGTCCTCATCTACTCCTCCTGTCTAGCCCAATACATGTCCTTATTTTTACTGATTTCTGTTTATTCTTCCAGACTTTATGCAAATAGCTAATTCAAATATATATTTTTATTTCCTCTTCCTTTTAGTCAAAAGATAGCATACTACTGTTATTCACCTTGTTTTCTTTTTCAGGTTTATACGTTGGAGCTCTCTCTCCATCTCCCTACATAAAGATCTTCCTTTTTTTAACTGGGTAGTACTCAGTTGTGTGTAGATCCCATAGTTTATTCAGCCCATTCCCTGTTGCCCGTTACTTGAATGTCTTCAATCTTTTGCTATTACAATTTCATAGTCAATAACCTTGTTTATGTGTTATTTTTTATGTTTGTGGTGTCTTGTTTATTAGGTTCCTAGAAAATGTGTTGGCTAAGTGAAAGATTAAATGCATTTATAATTTTGAAAGGGATTTTTATATTCCCTTTATATAAAAGTTGTACATGTTTTCACCAGGAGTGTCTGAGGTCCTTGGAGCATCCATTTCCCTACAGCTTGAGTAGAGAGTGGTTGGATTTCCATCAGATTTTGCCCATTGCATAAAAACACTATCTCAGTGTATTTTTTGCTTTGCATTTTTGTTTTCATGAGTTAGGTTAAGCATCTTATCTGTATATTTAAGGACCATTTGTATTTCTTTTTTCACGTTTGTCTACTTTTCTATCAGATTGTCTTCTCTGGTTCTATAAATTATAAGGTTCTGGTCTATTTCAAGTAGAAATAGAGAAATTGGTTTCTCTATTTGCCACTTAAACTCTGTTTTAACTTTTGAGGCGTTGTAAGAAACTTTACTATATGTTAGAGCTGTTTTCTCATTGTTCTTTTTCAGAGTTTTCATGGTAATTATTGCTTATTTTTTAGTAAGATCTTTAGAATCAGCCTGTCTAGTTCCTGGAGGAAAAACAAGTTGGCATTTTTATTGGATTTTGTAAATTATTAATTACCTTAAGAGTTGATGCATTTGTGCTGTTTATTCCATCTGTAAGAATATGATTATAGCTTTTTCTTCATTCCATCCTACTTTCTTTTTTTTTAAAGAATGATTATTTTATTTTTTTTTAAGATTTTATTTATTTATTTGAGAGAGCCTGAGGGAGCACAAGCAGGGGGAGGGGCAAAGGGAGAGGGAGAAGCAGGCTCCCCGCTGAGCAGGGAGCCCAATGTGGGGCTCAATCCCAGGATTCTGGGATTGTGACCTGAGCCAAAGGCAGACATTTAACTGACTGAGGCATCCAGGCGCCTCTTTACTTTATTTTTAAAGGTTTTTAAAGTTTTCTTCGTAAGCTTGCACATTTCTGGTCAAGTGAAAGTATACAAATATTTTATTGTTTTGGTGCTATTGGAAATGAGTCCTTTCATTCCTTTAAATCTTGTGTTTTTGTTTACATATATACATATTGGCTATTGATTTCTGTACATTCATTTTATAGCCTACCATCTTACTGAATTCTCTCAGATTTGTGCTCACAATTTTAAATATTGTTTTAAAGCACATTTGAAAGAGGTGATAGTGTTATATAGCTTGCTTTTTTTGCAGTGGGGGTGGTGCTAAAGTCTTGGTCAAGAGACCTTATTTATTACACTGTACATTTTTTCTGGTATAGGTGTGTAGTATGATGAACCCTAGCAAGTCGAAAAAGAGTAATTTCTTTGATTTGAAATTTGAAGGTTTTTATTTGGTGAATGTGTTAAGAGTGATATGAAGTCCAAACATTTACTGGTATGTGATGTAATTTAGTTAAGTCGAATAACTGAGTTGGTACATGTGTTTTTGAATAATTTAGTAATAATTTTTATAATATATATTTTTATAATGTATCTCATATAATCTTCGTTAGGTATAATCAAGTTCTTATTTTTTTCTTTATATAAATATCAAGTATAAGGAGTCTATAAGACTTCACTCGTTTCTTGGCAGATTTATACTGTGGCTGACCAAGATTTCACATTAGTGTAGGCCCTACTTGAAGAGTTTTCTGGTCTTTTCATATTTTAGAAATAAAGATCTACTTCTCTTGAAAAGCAAGAATGGTTTCTTGTAAGAAGGGAAGAAAGGGCACTGTTTGGGGATAATATTTTTGCTGAAATTGTTTTGTGAAAAGTGCTTTACTCTGATCTTTTAAAAATTTGGGGCTTGAAGCTAAAGCATGTTGTCTTGAGTAAAAAAATATTCCCAGAGTTCAGAAACATAAACTGAATTGTCTTTTATTTTACCCAGGGGGACTGTGGAGTACCAGGCTGTTAGTTAAAAATATTTGTATTTCCCTTCCTTGCTTTTCTGATATTGTAATATTTGAGTATACATATATTCTGTACAGTTAACACAGTATCTATTATCCTGAACTTTTTAAAAGGCTCTAGTCTTATGGATACTAAACTTTTCAGGTTTTAAATAAAGCATATAAGGAAATATTTTTAAGAGTAACTGAGGTCTCAGTCCTTTTTTTTCTTCTTGTTTTCTCTCTTTTTTAAGATAAATGGGGAAGGAATTACTTTATCAATTGTTTTACTTCGTAATGTAGTGTGCTTGGATTTCTCACTCTTTGATGAGTGTGAGAAAGTAAGAGAATTGAAAATTGGACTAAATATAGAATGCCACAGTAGATTTTAGTAAAAAGAGTCTTAAGTCACAGTAAAATCTGATGGCACTTAATAGTAAGAAAAGAAGCCTGTTGTATAGTCTAGTCAAGTTGAATTGTATGATTTCTGTATAAGAGAATAGTTTCAGAGGCATTACATTTTCCTTTTTTAGATGTAGCATAGTTAATGAGAATCTGATGGCTAACTGTATGTATTGATTGACAGAGTGAACAAAAGCCAGTATTGTCTGGTATGGAAAAAACTACTTGCTTATTAAAACCACTGTGAGTTAAAAATATCTCTGTGTGTGTGTGTGTGTGTGTGTGTGTGTGTAGGTTGTTTGGTTAAATGTCTTTTATATACTTGTTTTAGATTTGTGAACGGCAGGCTGTCAAGTTTCTACTCTTAATCTCTGTGGTATTTTTCACACATCGAGACCCTTGCAGATGAGATGAGTTTATTGCACATTATGATATTAGTGCTTTGTTATGAGTTGGTGTTATTTCTTGAATGGAAGCAATGGCATCTATTTTTTGGGCTGGATATTAGAATGGTAGAAACTTGTTTAATTTCATGAGGGTCTGAATCACTAGTATTTGCTCTTACTGCTAATTCAACTGATAGATTCTAATTGCTATCACAGTGGAATCATTTCCTTTGTTTTATTTTTGCTTCAGATTATTAAGAGTTAGGAAATAAAAATCTTTTGTATTTGTATGTGTTTGTACTTCAGAGGCTCAAAATCTTCAAAAAGCATATATCTGGGGCGCCTGGGTGGCTCAGCCGTTAAGCGTTTGCCTTCAGCTCAGGTCATGATCCCAGGGTCCTGGGATTGAGCCCCGCATCCAGGTCCCTGCTCCGGAGTCTCCTTGTCCCTCTCACACTCCCCTTGTTTGTGTTCCCTCTCTCGCTGTCTCTCTCTGTCTCTCTCTGTCAAGTAAATAAATAAAATCTTTAAAAAAAAAAAAAGCATATATCCTACATGTAATATCAGGTCACAGTTGGGTCATCAGAGAATCCTTCCCTGACTTCCTTTAACCTAAATATCTTCTCATAGTTTTTCGTACAGCACAGTATTAAGTTTCCAACCCTGTATTTGTTTTTCTTCTACCTTAGACCGTCTTCCCCCAAGAGCTCATTATAAAGAACATCTTGCACAGCTCCTGGCACTCAGTATTTGTTAAACGAAGCAATTGGGGACTTTGCAGGAATTCTCTAATGTTTTCCTCAAAAATGAAATCGAGGCACAAGTGAAATTCACAATTAAATCTTTAATTTTGCACATGGCAATTGAAAGTATATATAGTGTCTGATAATGAATATTCATTTTCAAAGAATTGTTTTTGAATAACATTCCTGATTATGGGTAACTTGGTGATTAAGAGCATAGTTTTCTAGAATCAAGACAGTCCGGGTATAAATTTGTTAATTTCTTGGAGTGCCAGTTATGTATTCTATAAAATAGATGTAATAATAGTGGCCTACCTTATAGGGTCATTGTGGAGTAAGTAAGTTTTACACATAAAGCTTCTGGTACAATGTCTGGCACGTAGTAGGTGCTTGGTAAGAGGCAGTTCTTTTGTGTTTATTGCTCGTGTGGTATCATTAACATTATCATTTTCTGAGCAAGTACATTGGTTCATATGCTGAATCAGGGACAAAACATTTCCAGGCAGGAAAGCTGTAAAATTACATAAAATTAATATTTTGATGTATTAGGGTACTAAAAATATACTATTGATTATGAGTTAATATTTTATTAAAGATAACCTACCTTATTCTAGGTAATTAGTAAATATACTTTTTTGAAGGTTATAGGATATTTGTAATCATCAAAGATTGATTATACTTTTTGAGCCCTTATGATATTAACATACATAAAAGAGATTGTTGGTTTTCATCTGCTTCACACTAGAAATTGCTGCTAGAGTGGAGTTGGCAAGAATGACTGAAAGAGCCTGGTACTGGTGTTGCAGAACTGTCGGAGATAGATCATGGTCTGAAATGAGGGCTCTGACAAAGTAACATAATCCCATCAATCTTATGAATTGTTGTTTGCCTTATAATATTTAATCTTTATTTATTTGAGGGGCGCCTGGGTGGCTCAGACAGTGAAGCGTCTGCCTTCGGCTCAGGTTATGATCCCAGGGTCCTGGGATCGAGCCCCGCATCAGGCTCCCTGCTCTGCGGGGAGCCTGCTTGTCCCTCTCCTTCTGCCTGCTGTTCCCCCTGCTTGTGTGTGCTCGCTCTCTCTCTCTGTCTGTCAAATAAATAAATAAAATCTTTAAAAAAATTATTATTCTAGTACCTTTCTCATGAATATGTGGGGATGTCCTTTTATTCCTATTTTTTCCTTTCATTCCTGTCTATTCAAGTCATTAATTTATTTGAATTTTGCTAAACCTGTATGCCAAAATGTATTTTATTATTTTAACTTTACATTCTTTGATTTTTACTGAGCTTGATAATTTTTTAGTAATATTTATTATTTATATTTCTCCTACAAATTGCTATTTTGTATCATCCTTTGCCCATTTTCTACTTATCTTGCCATGTAGAACGCGTAATTTGTATGTGGTTAGATGTGTTGCTACTTTTTCTGTGATTTCTGGGTTCACGTTAGTTTTGAGAGGCCCTCGTTCCATGATTATCAAAATGCACTATCTTTTTTCTAGTATTTCAGGAGTCGTGCTTTTTATATTTAAGTCTTAAAACACCTGAATTTATTTTTGTTTATAGCAAGAGATAGGAGTCTAGTTTTTTTTACCCCACCTGAATGGATACTTCTAAAAGGATCTTTTCTCCACTGATTTGAATTTCTATCTTTATCATTTTCTAAATTTAGACTCTTTTATTCCATTGATATTTGTCTATTCATATGCCAAAAACATACTTTTCTAATTATTGTGACTTTTTCATATGTTTTGGTACTTGATATAGCAGTTTATCCTTTTCATTAATCTTTGAAAAATTTTCCGTGGTTAATCACACATTTTCACTTCCAAATGTATTTTAGAATGCTCTTTGCATATTTTCTAGACAAAATGCACAATTTGTGCAATGGGATGGCATGCCCTTTGCTCTTCTAGGTTGTGAACTTATGACTTTTTAGGCTCTGATACTCTGCGCTTATCCAGCAAGGCTTTGACCATACCGTCTTCTGACTTACTTCCAGTGATTATCGTCACTGACTGTCACTGCCTCTTACCTTTTCTCTTTGCTGCTCTGTTCTCTCTGAGCTGCTTACCAACATGAGAAGCCACTTTATTGCCTTCTCTGCCTCTGCTCTTCAGCACTGGTGTATAGCACCTAACCTTGTGTCGCTCACACTAGCCAATCAGAACGGAAACAGTCGTAGTACATCAGGTTATGATTTTAGGTTTCTTCATTCTCAGCCCTTCCATTGTTGCTGGCGGCATAGAGTGAACTTTACAAATGCCAAATAGACCTTTTTTTAAAAAATCATGCTTTTGGAGCTATTTCATTTGCTCAGATTTACAAGAAGTCTTTTCTTATAACCGAGATACTATTGGATAATTATTATGATAGTGTGTTTGTGTCATGCACAATTCGAGATAACATACTTACTTGCTTTACTACTGTTGCTCTACCCTTTCATGTTGTAGTAGGATATACTATGTCAACATAATCAGACCAAGTTTGGATTAACTGGTATGATAAACTACAGCAGTCTCTACTGTTTGGGTAACAGCTTCGTGTAAATTTGCATTTCTAAGACATAATTTTAAAAGATGATTTTTTACTTTGTATAATGATTAGTTTGCACAAATGTCATCTTCCTATATACACTTAACTGAAGTTCCTGCTTGATTTTAAATGCTTTTTCACAGAAATTGGAATTACTGTTTTTTCTGAATATACCTAATATAGTTCATTTAAAGCAGATTCATGTAGATTTCTCAGTATTTTCTTGGTTTATTTTTGAGACTCACTTCACTGTGTTAAGACAGTAGAAAACTACAAAAATCCCATACCATGTCTTTAATCTTAGCTATGCCTTGAAATTGTTAAATTTTTAACTAAGATTTTTATTTTTTTAAATTAGATTTTTTTCTGGTTATGAAAATATTTATCTATCTGATCATATTTAGGAAACAGAACATTGTAATAAAGAGAATAAACATTACCTGCCCTGCTGCAAATTTAAAATGAAATTTCATGCATTTATAAGTGGGTTTGATTAATAATAGAACAATAGTTGGTAGTGGATACTTAATTTTTGACTATTCTGTTCTAAGCACTTTATAAGTACTTACTAAACCTCACAACTACTTCATTATTTAGTTTACCTCATTTATTATCTACATTTTACAGATGAGGAGACTGGCACATGGAGGTTGAAGAACTTGCTCATCGTCATACAGGCTAACAAATGTATTTTGTGTGTATTCATAATAAAGGATGGAGATAGGACTCAAATTCCTAGAACATATACATAACCACTATCTTTATTGCCTCTGTATGTATTCATGTTTGGGTGCATATGTGTATCATCTTGCCTGCTTACCTGTTGATTTTAATGGAATAAGGGTTTCTAGAGGGATTATTCTAGGTTGTCCCTGGGATTAAGAGACAAAAAAACAAAAGGGAGATCCTTGTGAAATGTTCACTTTTCTGATTTAAAAAAATGGATATTTAAAAAGACTAGAGTTGTGAATTCATAGATATTTGTTCTACATTGTGCATTTCCTATTCTGGGGGAATAATTAGAGAGTGATTACTTTAGCAGTTTAATGGATTCACATTCCATCTGAGTCACAGGAAGGTCCCTTTCCAGGCAAGGCTGACTTTGAGAGGAGGATAGAACAGTGACCAAGGGCAGTTAGGAACTCATTGTCCAGTTTCTGTACTTCAGCCCTTAAAGACTTACGTAAGATTACCATGGGAAACCACAAACTATCCTATCAAAATGTGGTACCTGAAAATCATTCAGCAACACCAGGGAGATCAGTTCCAGTCATTGTCCGTCATCTGTCTATCTAGCCACTGCCATGCCTGTCTGTTTAGTCTTGTCTTTGGCCTCATGACCACATTTTCTCCTGTCTTATTCTGTGAACTGGTCTTCTTTTTTCCATCGCCTGCTCTTACATTTCTTTTTCCTGTCCATCTGGCCAAGCTGTTTCATAAATTACTTGAGGATATGCTGTCTTGATACTTGGCAGCCTGACTGAGCTCAGGTCCAGCTTTATTGGAGAAGAATGGCCCAGCTCTATTGTGGCTCTTCATTTGAAGACTGTTCTAGACAACTCTGGATTGAAAGTGCAATAGAAACCATAGCTGCTTATTCCTGAAAATAATTGCTTAAGCGAATATAATGTGGCTCTTGTCAATTTTGGCTCTGGACACCACAAACTGGAAAATGTGAGGTGAGGTAGAATTTTAATCATTTTTGTCCATTCCCATTAAATTTCTTAAGTTCCAGTGATCATCATTTCAGGCCTGCTCTAGTACAGTATGGCCTTAAAGGTTGTCCCATCTTCCACTGGCTCCTCCTTCAGTTTATCCTCTGAGATTATGGTAATGTAATTGAGGTAAAAGCCCTGCAGTAATAGAAGCAAATGAGATGCATTTGAAGGGTTTTAGGAGCAGAGGAGAAATGTGAAAAATGTGGTATTCATATTGGGGATTATCCTGTAATAATAGGTGAATTTTTAGTGAAAGGAGGAATAAAGGTAGAAAAATTTTATGTAGTATGTCTCTAATACCGCTAGGAGTGCTTTATGAAAATAACATTCATTGATTTGATGAAGCTAAGTTAGTCTGTTTGTCTTATAAATATATTTAACTTTGGAATTCTGTGTCATAAAAACATATGTATGTCCTTCTCGTATCACTGATTTTGGTGTTGTATAAGTTCTTTATATATTTTGGATACTAACCCTTTATTGGATATGTCATTTGCAAATATTTTCTCCCTTTCAGTAAGCTGTCTTTTAGTTTTGTTGATTGTTTACTTCTCTGTGCAGAAGCTTTTGATTTTGATATAGTCCCAATAGTTTATTTTTGCTTTTGTTTCCCTTGCTTTAGGAGACATAGCTACAAAAATGTTGCTACAGCTGATGTCAGAGAAATTACTGCCTGTGCTCTCTTTGAGGGTTTTTATGGTTTCAGGTCTTACATTTAGGTCTTTAATCTATTTTGAGTTTATATTTGTGTGTGGTGTAAGAAAGTCCTCCAGTTTCCTTCTTTTGTGTATAGCTGTCCAGTTTTCCCAACACCATTTGTTGAAGAGACTGTCTTTTCCCATTGCGTACTCTTGCGTCCTTTATCAAAGATTCATTGACCATATAATTGTGGGTTTACCTCTGGGCTCTCTGTTCTGTGTCATTGATCTATGTGTCTGTTTTTATGCCAGTGTCATACTGTTCTGATTACTTCATAGCATATTTTGAAATCTTGTGATTCCTCCAGTCTTGTTCTTCTTTTTCAAGATTGCTTTTGCTTTGCCTATTCAGGGTCTTTTGTGGTTCCATACAAATTTTAAGATTGTTTGTTCTTGTTCTGTGAAGAATGCTGTTGGTATTTTGATAGGGATTACATTAAATCTGTAGATTGCTTTGGGTAGTGTGGACATTTTAACAATATTTGTTCTTCCAGTCCATGAGCATGGACTTTCTTTCCATTTGTTTGTGGTCATCTTCAATTTCCTTCATCAGTGTTTTATAGTTTTCAGAGTACAGATCATTTACCTCCTTGGTTAAGCTTATTCCTACGTATTTTAATATTTTGGGTGCAATTGTAAATGGGACTATTTTCTTAATTTCTCTTTCTGCTACTTCATTGTTGGTGTAGAGAAATGCAGTGGATTTCTGTACATTGATTTTGTATCTTATGACCTTACTGACTTCATTTGTCAGTTCTAGTAGTTTTTTTGGTGGCATCCTTAGGGTTTTCTATATATGTAGTATCATGTCATCTGGAAATAGTGAAAGTTTTACTTCTTCCTTACCAATCTAGATGCCTTTGATTTCTTTTTCTTGTCTGATTACTGTGGCTATAACTTCCAATACTATGTTGAATAAAAGTGGAGAGAGTGGACATCCTTGTCTTGTTTCTGATCTTAGGGGAAATTAGCTGTGGGTTTTTCATATATAGCCTTTGTTATGTTGAGGTATGTTCCCTCCAAACCTACTTTGTTGAGGGTTTTTATCATGGCTGGATGTTGTACTTCGTCAAATGCTTTTTCTTCATCTATTGAAATCATTTTTTAAAAATCTTTTGTTGATCTTATGTATCATGTTGGCTGATTTTTGAATATTGGACCATTCCAGGAATAAATCCCATTTGATCTTGATGAGTGATATTTTAAAAATATTGTTGGATTCAGTTTGCTAATATTTTGTTGAGGATTTTTATATCTGTGCTCATCAGAAATACTGGCCTGTGGTTCTCTTTTTTTTGTCATGTCTTTATCTGGTTTGGTGTCATGGTAATGCTGGCTTCGTAGAATGAATTTGGAAGCTTTCCCTCCTCTCCTATATTTTAGAATAGTTTGAAAAGAGTAGGCATTAACTCCTCCTTAAATGTTTGGTGGAATTCACCTGTTAAATCATCTGGTCCTAGACTTTTGTTTGTTGGGAAGTTTTTGATTACTGTTCAATTTCATTGCTGGTAATCAGTCTGTTCAAATTTCCTTTTTCTTTCTGATTCAGATTTGGGAGGTTTTACATTTTCTAGAAATTTATCCATTTCTTCTCGGTTGTCACATTTGTTGGCATATAATTTTTCATAATATTCTCTTAAAGCCTTTGTATCTCTGTGGTGTTGGTTGTTATTTTTCCTTTTCCTTTTTTTTTAAAGATTTTATTTATTTATTTGACAGAAAGCACAAGTAGGCATAGCAGTAGGCAGAGGGAGAGGGAGAAGTAGGCTCCCTGCTGAGCAGAGATTTTCCCCCCACACAGGGCTCAATCCCAGGACCCCCGGATCATGACCTGAGCCTAAAGCAAACAGTTAAAACCGACTGAGCCACCCAGATGCCCCCATTTTTCCTTTTTCTTTTCTGGTTTTGTTGAGTTCTCGCTCTCTCTCTCTCTCTTTCTCTCTTCTTCTTTTTTATGAGTCTGGGTAAAGGTTTATCAGTTTTGTTGCTCTTTTCAAAGAACCAGTTCCCGATTTCATTGATCTTCTGTTGTTGTTTTTGTTGTTGCTGTTTTTTTTAGTTTCTATTTCATTTATTTCTGCTCTAATCTTTATTCCTTTTTTTCCTTGGTTTTAGATTTTGTTTGTTCTTTTTCTAGTTTCTTTAGGTGTAAGGTTTTTTTCTTGCTTCTTGAGGTAGGCCTATATTGCTATAAACTTCCCTCTTAAGACAGCTTTTGCTGTATCCCAAAGATTTTGGACTATTGTGTTTTCATTTTTATTTGCGTCCATGTATTTTTTTTTTATTTCCTCTTTGATTTCATGGTTGACTCTTTCATTGTTTAGTAGCATCTTATTTAACCTCTATGTATTTGTGTTCTTTCTAGATTTTTGTGTGTGTGGTTGATGTCTAGTCAGAAAAGATGCATGGTATGACTTCAGTCTTTTTTAATTTACTGAGACTTGTTTTGTAGCCTAATATGTGATCTGTTCTGGAGAATGTTCCATGTGCCCTTGAAAAGAATGTATCCTGCTGTTTCAGGATGGAATGTTCTGAATATATCTGTTACCTCCATCTGGTCCAATATATGATTCAAAGCCACTGTTTCGTTGTTGATTTTCTGTTTGGATGATCTATTCATTGATGCAGGTGGTGTGTTAAAGTCCCTTACCACTATTGTATTACTATTGATTACTTCCTTTATGTTTGTTATTAGCTGCTTTATGTATTTGGATACTCCCATGTTGGGTTCATAAATATTTACAATTCTATCTTTCTGTTGGATTGTTCCCTTTATGATTATGTGGTGTCCTTTTTCTCTTGTTACAGTTTTACTCTTTGTTTTAAAGTCTGTTTTGTTTGATGTTAAGTATTGCTACCCCGACTTTCTTGTCACTTCCATTTGCATGATAAATGCTTTCCATCCCTTCATTTTCATTGTGTATGTATCTTTAGGTCTGAAATGAGTCTCTTGTAGGCAGCATATAAATGGGTCTTGCTTTCTTATATATTCCGTCACCCTGTGTCTTTTGATTGGAGCATTTAGTCTATTTATATCCAAAGTAATTATTGACCGGTAGTTTCTCATGCCATTTTGTTCCTTTTTTTATGGTTGTTTCTGTAGTTCTTTTCAGTTCCTTTCTTGGAGAAGTGGTTCTTAATCTTTGGGTTATGGACACTTTTGAGATGCCTGATGGAAGCTATAGAATTTTTTCCCAGAAAGATATATAAACATGTTACCAGTTTGTGTTCAGTGTCGGGATTCTTGGGTTTCTTGAAGCTCATCTTTGGGCCCCAGGCTAAGAACCCATGATCGAGTAAAGGACATTTAGCTTTCCATACCATTGTAACCTTTAAGAACGTCACTTTATCACAGTTTATAGGTAATTTCAATACTGAGTTAACAGAAAATGCTAAATTTTGTACCGCACACTTAATAAATATACAATATTTCTTTGGAAAAAATGTACACTTTCCACTTAACATTTATCCCATTATCTGGAAAACTCCGTCTTCATTCCTCAGGGATACTGGGTTGTGAGGTGTTTCTCTGCATTTGCATAAAATAAGCTACATTTAGCATTTTAATCATTGATGTCCTGGAGCCTTTTTGTCCTAGTGAGATTATGAGCATCTCTTTCCAACTCTTTGTTCAGAGATTTCACGTTGGTAGCCATGGTGGGAGTGTTTACAATGCTGAAATACCACCAATCAAGGCGTGCTCTCCCCTTTTCCCCCTAGCTGATTTTTAAACATTTACCAGCATGCAGCTGATTTTAATTACTCATTCAGCAAACATCTTTTTGAGTGCCTGTTGTTTTTGAGACACTGTCCTAGGTGCCAGAGGTACAGCAGGGAATAAAAAGCATTTACTTAAGTGAACATCATTTTCAAAATCTTAAATTTTCTAATGAAAATGAGGAAGAATTGGGAGTTCCTTTTAATCAACTCATGGTGGGAAATTTGGAGTCAAAAGCAAATGGATTTCCTTACTGTAGAATCTTCAGAATTTTTTAATGTACGTTGAGCATCGTTAATCTCTAGGAAGAGAACATAGTATTATTTTCAGTATAAGGAGCTCTTTTTTCCCCCAAGAATATGTTTAGTATCTTTCAGAAATACTGTTCTGCTGCTCTGAGGCAGTCACATCCCAGATGTTAGGAATTGGTGAATGAAGGGCATTTACTCAGAGAGTGTAGGTCAGAATATGGTTGGGACTTCTGAGACAGACCTTCCCACCATCTGTTTTATAGGTGGTTAATTTGCAGGTTGTGGATTGAATTGTTTTATTGATGGTGTCCTGATCCATTCTGTTATAACTTCATTTCTAGTAATTAAAAGAAAAAGCATTTTATGTAATGAGAAGGCACTTTTCTAGTTATATTGTTATTAATTTAGAAAAATCTTTTTCTTTTCAATCTGCAGTCCAATTTGGGGACTCCTAATGGTATGTGCATGTGAACTTCTGCCGCCACCTACTTCCTGTTGCTAGATTTCTCCTCAGCAAGGGGCAGCTCTTGCTCCAGAGCCTCTCCCTGTAATGGGAATCTTTAAAACCCCCTTGATCTGCCACTTCACCCTCATTAGGCAGTAATGTTTCTCGAAGTGTGATTGATGGACTGTTGCATCACAGTTGCTTGGGTAGTTATTAGAACCATAAGTTCCTGGGTCTCACCTCAGACCTGTTGATTCAGAGTCTGTTATTTGTGGAACCCAAGAATTTGTGACTTAAAGCACATTTGTAGGTGATTTTAATTGTTAAATTTCCATGTTGAATTATATAAGCTCCATTTTTGGTAGGTGTATATATTATTTCATCCCATTGTAGGGCTATTAGCATTTTGGCCAGGACTGTCACTGTGTGGCACTTAATAGGCACAGCAGGACATTCAAAATCCTTGACTCCTACCTACCAGATGCCATTATCATCCCCAGTTATTAGCACAAGCAGAATGCCCTCACACACTCCCAAACACATCCTCTCTACCATAAAGGGCTAGTATCCTCCCTAATTAAGCATCATTGCTATGTACTACTTATGTTATTCTAGAAGTTACTCTTAATAATTTAATACATATATCTAATCTAAGACCTCACATTACTAAGTCTACACACTTCCGAAACAATACAAGTTCCTTAGAGCACTTTTTTAAAACTAGGCTCCATGCTCATAATTTCCAAATCCTTTTCAAAAAAGTTTAAAGTGGATGGGCCTCAGCAAGAGTCTCATTCATTGCTGAGTCCTGGGGTCAGGGAAGCCAAGTCCCTGCTCCATCCGTTCAGTGAATCGTACTCACATCTCTGAAGTTCTGTAGCACCTCAGGAGGGCTGTGAAGTGAGACAGACGCTGGACTAGCAGAATGGCAGAGCAACTGGCTTCCCTCAGGAAGAAAACATCTTTCTCTCTAGGTTTGTTAAAGGGAGGGTTTTATGCTTATTGATAGGGACAAGGAGAGCATGGTCTCAAGGAGTCTGCCAGCAAAATAAGGAAATGGTTAGTTTATCCTGGTGTGTGGCTGGGAGTCCTGCAATGCCACTTGTCTCCCTGGTTGTCCTTTGTTTTCTACAAAATAATATCTTATTTCAAAATGATTTTCTCTTTGTTTGCAAAGATAAATTAGATTAAAAAAAAATAAACTGGGCCTAGTGCGGAGCTTAAACTCACAACCCTGAGATCCAGATCTCAACTGAGACCCATAGTTGGACACGTAACAGACTGAACCACTCAGGTGTTCCCCTTAAAGCACTTTAAGGTCAATCACACCTTACATGCCATTTGTTCAATATTTGAGTTCTAACTTTTAAAAAATTTCATAAATTAGACATTATTATTATTACTGCTTTCTACAGTCATCAGTGTTTGTTTAGATTGACCCAGTGTTGCCAAATTGTTTTATTTTTCCTCCTTTTTGCATTTAGACATTCCTTCTGAGTCTTTTTTTTTTTAATCTTGTACTATACCTTTAGAAGAATATATTCCTTGCCTTTTGTTGGTTAAACTCTGTTGTTGCTTGTCAAAGAATATGGGTTTTCTGTTGGTTTTGGTCCTAGTTTTTAATGATGTTTTTACCTAGGAATGCAACTCTAAAGTGACTTAATTACTCTTAGCACGGTATTATTTTGACCTTTTTAAAGTTTCTCTGAAAAGTCTAATTGTTTGTTCCTTTGTAGGTAATCTGACTCCTCTCCTCTGGTTTAAAGATCACCTCTTTGCCTTTGGCATTTTGCAGTTTTGCATGATGTATCTGGATGTGGATTTCTTTTTTATTTATCCTTCTTGGGACTTTTAGTGTCTCCTGAATACGAGGTCTTCTGTTCATTCTGGAAAATTTTCAGCCAGTGTCCCTTGAAATATTGCTGTTTCTCCATTTTTTTCCCTATTCTTTCCTTCTGAAATTGTAACTAGATATATGTTAATCTCTTTCATGAGATGATTTGAGATGATTTTAAAATGTCTCTTAATCTCTTTCATCCTTTGTTTCTTCTTTATTGATTCAGATCTGTCATTTGATTTACTAATTCTTTATCTCCTCCAATTAGGTTTATAATTTCAAGGATTGTTTTTTTTTTTCCAGAAATTCTTTTCGGTTCTTTTCTTCTCTGCCTCCCAAGTCATTTTTTCATCTCGTTTCTGGCCTATATATTTAATATTTTCTTTTATTTCTGTAAACTTTTAAAGCATACTTAATTGTAATTTTATGTATTATTTGTTAATTCCAGAATTTGAATTTCTTGAAGATTTAATCTGGTTTTTTTATAGCCTTTGCTGCTGTGGTAGTTTGTTTCCTTTTGGTTTGATAATTTTGTTTTAATCTCATATTTGGCTAATAGTAATATTTAGGGATCTCCTGGAATCACGTGGGTTGAAGGTGTGTTTGACTTCACTCAGAGAATTTGCTGCTCTTTCTGACAGGTGTCTTTCATTACCACCACCCCAGAAACAGCTTAAATTCATTTATTGGCTTGAGGCTCCTCATCCTTGCAAGAAGTGTATATTTATACTTAACTGAGAACAGGCTTGCAATAATTTTCAGTGGACCCCATTCCAGTGAAGGCCTGATTCATACAATTTTTTTATTTCCTGCCTTTGTCAATGGACAGACTCCCCCCACCCCCCACCCCCATACAGGCCTACCCATTCACTGAGGGGTATGGCCTTTCAAGGGCATTGCTGGTTTTATGCAGTTGTCTCAATTCCACCTTTTATCACATCTAATAAAAAATTATAATACAAGTCTCTAGATTCCAAGTTTAAGCTAAGATCATGGCTTTAGTTCTTACCACTCTGATTTCATTAAATAAATGCATTCAACAGATAGTTTTGATTAATTACTGTTTTCTCTTTGTTTTTGCTGCCTGTGGATGTCTTGTGAATTTAAAAGAATATTTACTGTATCTTATTTGCCATATCTAGGTATTTGTAATGGGAGAGATTCTCATATTTCATCTAACATATTTCCAAAATAAAACCTCAGGTAATTTTTATATACACTGGAGTTGGAGCACCATTGGGCTAGAGAAAGTACTGCTGTTGCTTCTGTAGTGGGAAGTTGGAATTTGTTTACCTGAACCCTTATGTTTTCCCAAACTCAATGCCTCTGTTAAGTTTTAGCTACGTTATTAGTTAAATTGACATTTGTAGTCTGCCATTTAAAAGTGTTAGTGATACAGAACAAGCCCCCCCCTTTTTTTTAGATTCTATTTATTGACAGAGCACAAGTAGGCAGAGCAGCAGGCCGAGGGAGAGGGAGAAGCAGGCTCCTCGGTGAGCAGCGAGGCTGAGGTGGGGCTTGGGATCATAACCTGAGCTGAAGGCAGACACTTAACTGACTGGGCCACACAGGTGCCCCTGAACAAGCCCGTTTTGAATCCTAAATTAAACTTTGAAATGTAATTTATTGATATGTTTTTTTATCATTCACAGATTATTTTCCACTATATTCAATCATTAGCTAAGTGCATTTAAAAAAAGTTAGCATGATAGTCTCAATCTGTTTTTTTCCTTTTTGAAATGAGCATCATATGGGAGCACCTGGTTTGCTCAGTCGATTGAGTGGGAGACTTCCACGCAGGTCATGACTCACCGGGGGGTCTGCTTCTCCCTCTCCCTCTGTCCCTCCCTCTGATCATGCTCTCTTTTTCTCTTAAGTAAAATCTTAAAAAGAAATGAGCATCATATAGTCCTAGAAATTTAGAACTTTAATCATCTGGTTTCAGGAAACAAAGAGCCATTTAAGGTAATTCAAGAAAAAAGATGCTATTGTAGAGATATATGTGACATGGAACTGGAATGTTGTCAGTAACTCAGGGCAGCTTTGGAGATGTTACTTTCTCGTGAGCTCTTACAAATTTTTCTGCGCATTTGTTTTGTTCTGTGCTCTTTGACTATCTCCTCATTGTATCTTTTCTACTTCTTCAAATCTTCACTTTTCCAAAGATTTTGCTTGCTAAGACGCTGGCACAATTTTATGGCCTAGTTTTCATGCTGGGTTACATTGCATGGTGGTACTGTTTCTCAGTATTTCCAAGTTCAAACTTTTTAAAGCTGCGATGTCTAATACAGTTGTCACTAGCTACACGTGGCTGTTAATGTGTTGGACCTGTATGCTATTAACTATGAAACACTGATGAAAGGTACCAGAGAAAACCTAAATAGAGATTAACGTTCATGGATTGGAACACTGTGCATAGTAAAGATGTTAGTTCTCCCCAAATTGATAAATACATTTAATGCAGTTCCAAACAGAATCCCAGCAGGATTTAAGAAAATATATGGACAAGTTGATTCTAAAATTTATAAGGAAAGGCTAAAGACCTAGAATAGCTAAAGCAACTTCAAAAAAGAAAATGTTGGAAGAATCACAGTAATTGATTTTTAAGACTTTCTGTAAAGCTACAGTAATCAAGACTGTATATAGCAATAGTAAGGGATAGACATAAGATCAGTGGATCCATATAGCATCCAGAAATAGACCCACGCAGGTATAGCCAGCTGATTTTGACAGAAGTGAAAGGCAGTTCAGTGCAGGAAGGATAGTCTTTTCAAGAAACAGTATTAGAACAGTTGGACATATTCATGCAAAAACAACAAATATCTCAACCTAAGTGCCCCACCTTAAACAAAAATTAAATCAATATATATCATAAGTCTAAATGTAAAACTTGTTTTTTTAGAAGCTAGCATAGGAGAAAAGTCTCTGACTTGGGATTAAGCAAAAAGGTTTTGGACATGACACCAAAGCATAATTCATCAAACAGTTGGTAAATTGGACTTTATCAAAAGTATAAACTTTTACTCTGTATATTAGTTTGCTAGGATTGCCATAACAAAATACCACAGACTGGGTGGCTTAAGCAATTGAAATTTTATTTTCTCACAGTTCTGGAGGCTGGAAGTTCAAGATCAAGGTGTTGGTAGAGTTGGTTTCTCCCGAAGCTCTCTCCATGGATTGCAAGTGGCTGCCTTCTTGCTGTGTTCTCACATGGCCTTTTTCTCTCTGTGTGCACATCTGTAGATCCCTTTCTTATAAGTATTAGGGACGTTAAATGAATTTTATGAATGAGTGCACACAGTTCAGTCCATAACACTCTGGGATTGACACTGTTAACAGAATGAAAAGACAAGCTGTAGACTGAGAAAAAATATATTTGCAAATTACAAACCTGATAAAGAACTTGTATCTGGAATATATAAAGAACTCTCAACAGTAAGAAAATAAACATCCCAATTAACATAGAAAAAAGACTAGAACACTCTTCACCAAAGGATAGCAAATGAGCATGTGGGAAAATGTAAACTAAAACCCCAACGAGATACTATTACACATTTGTTAGAATGGCCAAAATTGAAAGTACAATACCAATTACCGGCAAGGATGCAGAACTGGGACCATCCATACATTGCTGCTAGAAATGAGCATGGTACAGCTACCGTAGAAAGAGTGATAGTCTTTTACAAAGTTATACATATACCTATCATAAGACCCAGTTTCACTCCTGGGTATTTTGGTAACCTGTACTCAGATGTTCATAGCAGCTTGATTCATAATTGCTGAAAACTCAAAGCAGCTAGTATGTCTTTCCACTGGTAGTGGATAAACAGTGGTGTATCCATACAATGGAATACTATTCAACAATGAGAAAGAACAAACTAATGGTAAATGCAGCCCCTTGGTGAAAGAAGAGAGTCTCAAAAAGTTACATGATGAATGATTTAATTTATGTGAAATTCTTGAAAAGACAAAACTGTAGTGGCAAAGATCAGGTCAGTGGTTGCCAAGGGTTAAGGTAAAGCGAGAATGTAACTTCCAAGGGAGTTTTTGCAGTGATGGAACTTCTCTGCTTCTGGCTGGTGATGGTGGTTACACAAATTTATACATGTGTTAAAACTACCAGAACTATGTTGTTTTAAGTTGATTTTTTCCAGTTATAGGCTAAATAAATCCTGGGGATGTAACATACAGCATGGTGACTACAATTATAACAATACTATATTGTATATTTGAAGGATGCCGAGAGAATAGATCTTAAAAGTTCTCATCATAATGAAAAGAATTTTTAAGCATGTTAACATCATAGATGTTAACTAAACTTATTGTGGTAATCATTTTGCAATATATACATATATCAAATTATGTTGTATACTTAAAACTAATAAATTTTAAATGTAGTTATATCTCAAAAAAATTAAAACTCCCCAATTCAAGTATTTTATTGCATATACAAATAAAATTCAGTTCCTCAGTTGTACTAGCCATATGTCAGTTGATTGATAGCTACATGTGGCATGGAGCTACTCCATTGTACAGTACAGATATAAACCATTTCCATCAGTGAAGAAAGTTCTGTTGGACAATGCTGTTTTAGAGTGGGGGTCAGCCAGTCTTTCCTCTAAAGAGCCAAATAGTAAATAAACACTTACAGGTACTTCATATGGTCTCCATCTCAACTGCTCAACTGTTGTATTGTGAAAGCACAGACAGTACTTAAACAAACGAACATGGCTGTGTTCCAGTAAAACTTTATTTATAAAAACAGATCTATTTCAAATAAAAAAACAGACTCTTAACTATAGAAAACAAAGGGATGGTTACCAGAGGGGAGGTGTGGGGCAGGGATGGGTGAAGGGAGTTAAGAGTATACTTAGGAAGAACACTGAATGATGTATGAAATTGTTGATCACTGTATTGTACACCTGAAACTAATGTAACACTGTATGTTAACTACACTGGAATTAAAAAAATGGACATGTTTGCTGACCCTTGTTTTAGAGAATCTGGCCTCTGTCTTTTTTTCATGGCAGCTCAGGGTTTACTGGTAAAGTGACTTCATACTCTATCATCCAAATTTAATAAAAATTTAATTTTGAGAATGAAAGTGGGCACTATTAAGAATTCCGCTAGGACAGTAGGCATAAACTGGGAGTGTCCTAAGCAAACCAGGGACGGAGGTCGCTCTATCAGTCTTCCTGTATATTTAGTTGCCCTTGTGGTAGGCTCACACCCAGTTCAAGTAACTGTGGAAAAGCGGTCAAAACTATTCCTTCAGCCGGGGCTGTGGGTTAGCCATTTCCCTCTGAAAGGGAGTATTTATATGGGAGGCATCCTGAGGCTTGGCTCACCATATACACTCAAAATAGCCTGTGTTTTCTGTCCCTGTGCCTTTGCTCATGCTTTTCTCCCTATGCTCTCTTTACCGTTGCTCTTCTATGTTTGTTGTAATCCAGCCCATCTTGTACACATCTGCTTAAATGGTAATCTCCTTCATAAAGCCATCCCTGTAACACTCCTTTCAGACTTAGAAGTTGGTATTTATATTATATAAAACTCATATGGTACAGTGCCTTCACCAGGTCCCCGAACCTGGCTGAACATCAGAAACACATCAGTAGCTTTAGATACAGATCCATGGTTCCTGTCTTAAATCTGTTGATTGAAAATCAGTGGTGGTGGTGTTTTCTTTTTCCTTTTTTTTGGTTACTGTTTTGTTTTTAAACTCCTAATATTCTTACATAACTAGCCAGCTGGTTTAGTATTTGGAATCTGTTAATTTAGACTTAACATTATTTGATGTAAACACTGACTTTTAGAATTAGAAGGAACATTAGAAATAGTCTTTTTTCACTTTCTTGTTTTTAAATTGGGGGGGAGGGGTTGGGAAGAAGACAGAAGGGAAATTACTTGCTCAGATCCCACTGCTAGTTACTGGCAGAGCCAGGGCTAAACTTTGTATATCTTCGCTCCCATTTCTGAGCTTTTCTTCATATTAATGTTGGACAGACCCTTCTAAGTAGTAAGCTTTGAGTACTGGGTGTTGAGTAAGCTTTGAGTGGGCGTGTTTGGTACATAATCAGTAGTCAGATTATTTTATTGGTAGTGATTGTCTCTGACTCACTTTATGTTGTATGGTAGCATACTTTTTGCCTCTTAATGATTGCTTCTTGAAGATGTTTACTCCTACTCTCACACTCAAGGAATACTTTTCTGATAGTTGGCAATAATGCAGTAGTCAGCATGAAATCATCTCAGAAAAATTCTTTCCCAAATCAGTTCTAATATGAATGACTTCTAAAAGGCTGACTGACCCAAATGACTTCTGGGACAGCTTTGAATCATAATAGTTTTTGCAAGAGCCCCTCTAAACTGAGACCAATTCTAGATCTGCAGGACTTTCTTAACCAGGCCCACTCCCATTTGGGAAAGGTTACCCAGGAACTATGGGAGTGTGGGATGCCTAATCCAGAGTAGCAATAGGGAAAAGGCTTGTGGGAAGTGATAGTAACCTAAACTGTGCTTTAAAGGATTATCTGGGAGTTAGGCCCAGGAAGGAGTTGGGGCAAGCGTTTGTCTAGGCAGTGTGTTCCAAAGAGCAAATGTGCGGATAGCTTTGGGAAATGGCAATTTGTTTAGTTTGGCTGCAGCATAAAGTGCAAATTAGGAAGTGACTGGAAAGACAGACTGGGGCAAGATAGTGCAAAGTTTTATTGTTGCAATGTTGTATTTCTCAACTAGATACCCACATGCAAAAGAATGAAATTGGAGTCCTACTGGACACCATATAAAAATTCACTCAAAATGGATAGTAGACCGAAATGGAAGAGCTAAAATTATAGAACACTTAGGAGAAAACATAGGAAAAAAATCTTTGTGGCCTTGGGTTAGGCATTGGTTTCTTAGCTATAATACCAAAAGCAAAGCAACATAAAATAGACAAATTGGACTTGACTAAAGTTAAAAACTTTTGTGTTTCAAAGAATACCATCAAGAAAATGAAGACAATCCATAGGATGGGATTAAATATTTGCAAATCATGTAACTGATAAGAGACCTATCAGGGTCTATAAAGAATTCTTCTAAGTCAGCGATAAAAAGACAGCACAAAAATGGACAAAGCCGTGAAAATGACATTTTTCCAAAGAAAATACTCAGATGGCCAATAAGCATATGAAAGATGCTCAACATCATTAGTAAAGTGCAGATCAGACCACAATGAGATACCATTTCACACCCACTAGGACAGGTAAAATAAAAACCGTAGCAACAAACATTAGCAAGGATGCAGAGAAATTGGAACCCTCATGTATTGCTGATGATAATATAAAATCCAGGTGCAGCCACTTTGGAGAAAAATTTGACAGCTCTTCAAAAAGCCAAACGTAGAGTTACCGTATGATTCGGCAGTTCTCTGTACTCTCTGTACTCGAGAGAATTAAAAGCAAAAACGCGTACATTAAGGCCTGCCTTTGGATCAGGTCATGATCCCAGGGTTCTGGGGATCGAGCCCCTCATCAGGCTCCTTGCTCCTCGAGGAGCCTGCTTCTCCCTCTCCCTTCCCCCCCTCACCCGCTAGTGCTCGCATGCGCGCGGTCTTTCTCTTTCAAATAAAATCTTCAAAGAAAATGTATACACTTATGTTCATAGAAGCATTATTCATAATAGCTAAAAAGTAGAAACAACCTAAATATCCTTCAGCTGATAAATGGGTAAACAAAATGTGGTGTTTCTGTACAATCAAGTATTATTCCATAACGGAAGAAGTCAAGTACTACTGATACATGCCACAATGTGGATGAACCCAAAAATGTTATGCCTGGTGAAAGAAGCCAGTCACAAAGGACCACATTTTAGGGGCACCTGGGTAGCACAGCGGTTAAGCGTCTGCCTTTGGCTCAGGGCGTGATCCCGGCGATCTGGGATCGAGCCCCACATCAGGCTCTTCTGCTATGAGCCTGCTTCTTCCTCTCCCACTCCCCCTGCTTGTGTTCCCTCTCTCGCTGGCTGTCTCTATCTCTGTCAAATAAATAAATAAAATCTTTAAAAAAAAAAAACAAAAAAAAAAAACAAAGGACCACATTTTGTATGATCTTACTTATATGAAATATCTAGAATAGTCAAATCCATAGAGGTAGAAAGTAGACCAATAGTTCTCAGGGACTGGGAGGGGGAGGAATAGGGAGTGACTGCTAACTGAGTGGTCTAGAGTTTCTTATTGGGGTGATGAAATGTTCCGAAGTTAGATAGTAGTGATGGTTACGTAGCTGAATTTACTAAAACCACTGAATTGTATGCATTGAAAGGGTGAATTTTACGATATGTGAATTATATGTCAATAAAAGCTATTATGAGAAGTGCTGTAGTTAGTGAAAATTTTAAATTTTCTGACAAGGAATTTGAATTTTGTCTTTAAACCATGATGTGTATTCCTCAAGAGTTTTCAACTTAATAATGACATGATCTGAATACCATTTTCAGAGCAAGTGAAGATGGTGGTCAAACCAATGAGGTGGCAGAAGACTCCTTGGTCTAGGTGCTTAGAATATTTATCCTTAGTTTTCTGCCCTGAGCAAGTCTGAGCATTCTGTTATTGACACTGAATTAAAAATTTTTAACTTTAGGGGCGCCTGGGTGATGCAGTCGGTTAAGTGTCTGAGTCTTGGTTTCAGCTCAGGTCATGATCTCAGGGTTGTGAGATCAAGCCCGGTGTTGGGCCATGTGCCCAGCATGGAGTCTGCTTAAGACTTTCTCTCCCTCTGTGTCTTCTCCACGGCACGTGCACATGCTCTCTCTCTCAAATAAATCTAAATAAATCTTAATTTTTTTTAACTTTATACATGGTGCTATTTTACATTATTTACCTTGGTCTCATTTCCTTCCTAATAAATTGCTCTAGGTGATTGCTGAAAGAACAGTAGTTGCAGGGGCGCCTGGGTGGCTCAGTCACTAGTTAAGCATCTGCCTTCGGCTCTGGTCAGGATCCTGGAGTCCTGGGCTTGAGTCCTGCATCCGGCTCCTTGCTGAGCGGGGAGTCCACTTCTCCCTCTGTCCCTCACCTCTCTCTCTCTTTTTCTTTCTCTCTCTTTCTCTGTCAAATAAATAAAATCTTAAAAAAAAAAAGAACAGTAGTTGCAGAACATAGGAGATACTATTAATTTTTATATTTATCGCAGTGAGTATTCTTGACTATTTTAAATTTAGAGACAGCAAAATATGATTTAGCCAGAATACCAAGATTCTTGATGAATCATAATGCTTTAAAGACTTTTCATTAGGGGCTCCTGAGTGGCTCAGTTAGTTAAGCATCCAACTCTTGATTTTGGCTCAGGTCATGATCTCTTGGGGTTATGAGATTGAGCCCTGTGTCAGGCCTCAAGCTCAGCAGGGAGCCTGGTGGAAATTCTCTCTCTGAATAAATAAAAAGTGAAATCTTAAAAAAAAAGCATGTAAGATTTTTCATTAGCAAACATCTGGATTTTGATGCAGAAAAGCTCAGAAATTCAACTTACTTGGGCTTTTTGTTGTTATTTTTCTTCCCCCTTTGTGAATTGCCTTAATTCTGTCAAATAAGTTACATACTGGAAAATATTTCAGTAGGTAAAAAGAGCAGTAATCATTTTGGCTGTTTTTGTTGTTGTTCATTCTAAAGAATCGTAAGTTTAAAAACTCTTGTTATCCTCAAGAAAATTCTGGACTGATTTAAATTTTGAAAAATTTTAAGTCAAGCCTATAGTAAATGTTGACTTTTGTCTGATAAGTGCTACTGATAAGTCACTTACTGTCACAGTTTTTCTGTTAAATATGTGCTGGTGTTAACTTTTAGTAAATCTGGTTTTAGAAGAGTAGTACATTGTGTACAGTAGCCATTTTGGACACTTTGTATAACTTGCATTGTCGGTGGTGCCCTCTCGTGGTCACTTAGGAACCACATTTCAGCTATAAAAAAACCATCCTGGCTTTCTAGGAGTTCATACTGTCTCTACTCTTCTATAGCGGAATCAGCCATACTCTGAATTTCTTTTCAATAAACAGAAACAAAACCATGGCAAGATTTTTAAATGGAGAATTGAGAATTGGGGAGAGTAGCGTCTTGTCTTATTTTATTTGGAGAAGTACTACTTTAAAAAGATGGGAGTTAGAGGACAGAGTATATCTAGGAGGAGAACAGGGAAAGTTCATGAAGTGTGAGGAGAGGCAAGTAGTTGTGATAGTGTTTGAGGAGATTTATGAATCATGTTTATGTGATATACCTGAATATTTTACAGGTACACTCTGCCCCCTCCTTTTACAAAATGCTCCCAGAATGATGTTCTGATTTTATTTCTCTTTCACACACACACACACACACACACACACACACACACACACACACACAGAGTCTCTTCTCAGAATGAACACTTATCTGGCACTATATTTGAAATGTGTATCTCATTTAACGGAAATTAAAGTTAGTTTGAAATAACTGTTCAAATCTGTTTTGTACTGCCAGTAATAAGTTGGCCATGATAAGCGTTCATTGGTTATGGAGATTTTTTCAGAAGGAATGAATTTTCCCTGCCAGTTTAATTTAAATTGATTTTTCTTGATTTGTATGGGGAGATCTTTTTAAAAAAATATTTATTTATTTACGTAATCTCTACATGCAATGTGGGGCAGGAACTCACGACCCCAAGATTTAAGAGTCACATGTCCTTCTGACTGAGCCAGCCAGGCGCCTTGATGTGGTAGAGAACTTTTAATACCTTTGCTCTTCTTTGAGTTGAAGGTTAAATTTTATATTGCAGCAGTGGCTGTGTCCCATATCTACCTTCCTAGATTCTTATCTGACATTTTTAATGCTCCAGTGTTCTTAGAAGGATTCCACTGTTAATGCTGTTAGCATTCCTTGTGGGTGATTCACTGATCTTCATCAATCCATTAATAAGAGAGTATCAGTGGAATGTGCAATTCTTGATCTTGAGGTTGTGAGTTCAAGCCCCATGTTGGGTGTAGACATTACTTAAAAATAAAATATTTTTAAAAAAATAGAGTGTTGCAACTAAGAGTAATTCTGCCCACAGGGACGTATCCTTCTGTGATCAGGGAATTGTATATATTGATTTTCATTGCTTGTTATGAAAATCAAGTTTCAGTTAGCAGTTTAAGTATTATGTAACAGTTAAAACAGTTTGAAGTATTTTGAAAGTTCTGATCCAATTGTAAAGCATTTTAAGTTGACAATTACTGCCATTTTCATACAAATTGAAAAGACAGCCTCTACTTATTTATACATAATTACAGTTGTAAATACCAGCAATCTAATATTATGGATTGATTTTTTTTTTTTTTTTGAAGATTGTATTTATTTGAGAGAGTGCGCACAGGAGGGGGTAGGGGCAGAGGGAGGGAAAGAGAGAGGTGGACTTCCCACTGAGCAGGGAGCCTGATGCAGGGCTGGATCCCAGGACCCTGGGATCATGACCTGAGCTGAGGGCAGATGCTTAACCGACTAAGCCACCCAGGCACCCCGTATTCTAAGATTTTTAAGTTTAAAAATTTAAGGCTAATCAAATCAAAATTTTAACTCACCTTTGAATGAATGACAGTAGAATGTAATGCTTAAAAGCTCAGACTCTGCGGGCGCCTGGGTGGCTCAGTCAGTTAAGTGTCTGCCTTTGGCTCAGGTCATGATCTCAGGGTCCTGGGATCTAGCTCTGCGTTAGGCTCTCTGCTCAGCAGGGAGTCTGCTTCTCCCTCTCCTGCTCCCTCTGTGCTCTTCCTCCCGCTCTCTCTCTCTCTTTCAAATAAATAAAATCTTAACAACAACAACAACAACAACAACAAACTCAGACTCTGAAGTCAGACTTCTTGGATTGGAATCTTGCTGCTCTCGCTTACTAGCATCTGGCCTTGGCAAGTTTTTTAACTTCTCTGTGCTTCAGTTTTCTTGTCTGCAACATGGACATAATAGTTGTACCTACCTCATAAGATTGTTGTGGAGAGAAATGAATTACTATAAAACACTTAGAACAGTGCCTCACACATACAGAAGTCTCTGTGTAAGTTAAGTTCTTATCACCATTATTAAATTTACGGTTGAGGGGCGCCTGGGTGGCACAGTCGTTAAGCGTCTGCCTTCGGCTCAGGGCGTGATCCCAGCGTTCTGGGATCGAGCCCCACATCAGGCTCCTCCTCTGGAAGCCTGCTTCTTCCTCTCCCACTCCCCCTGCTTGTGTTCCCTATCTGGCTGGCTGTCTCTCTGTCACATAAATAAATAAAAATCTTAAAAATAAAAATTTACAGTTGAATTAATGTTGACATTCATTGTGAAGAATATACTGGCTATTTTGTAAATATAAACCCCTCCTGCAATTCTTGCTTTAAAAAATATTTCTGTATAACAAAATAAACAGTAAACTAAAATTATATTTCATAAAGTTTTTTATGAAAGCTCTTTTTCACACTTATCTTTTCTTCTCTTTTAGGCACGGAATGTTAACACTGGTGAATTGGCAGCAATTAAAGTAATAAAATTGGAACCAGGTAAATTGAAATTTGATGTTTCTTATTGCTGTAAGCCACTGGATTACTTTAAGGCTAATTTTAATGATGTTTGGTCAGCATTCTCTGATTGTTCCTAACATCTTCTGTAAAACAGAAGTGGGGTCTACTCTTTCCTCCTCCTCTTCAAGACCTGTAGACACCTGGCTCGGTTCTTCCTTGAAAAATAACTTGTAATTGGGAGAGGGAGGCGACTTGTGAAGAGGCTTTGTTCCTTCTGAACTCAGTTGAGCTAACTTGTCACCAGTTGCTAGTGGTGTTTTTCCAGGTTAACCCTGTCCTGTGGTGAGAGGGCAGTGTGATGCAGGGGAAAGCGCTGAACTGAGATTGGGGTGCTTGAAGCCCAGTTCTTTGTGTCCCACACTCTTGCTGTGTGAACTTGGGCACGTAATTTTCTGAGCCTCAGTTTTCTCAGTAGACCTAGCCCTTACATTTTATGCTCATTAAGCTGTAATAATAGTCACCTTCCAACTTGAGCAGCTTATTGTAGAGCCCGAAGGATGACTCTGTATTTTTTTCCTGCTTCACCTATATTTTCTCTCTGAAATCCCCCATGCCTTTCAAAACCCATGTCTTTCTGAGTAACTACCGTAGTCTTGTTTATTCTCTCTTAGAAGTCCTTCTCTCTTTTTCTCTTTTCTGCCACAAGCAAGCAATTGTGCTAGTGTCTAGACTGAGTTCCACAGTGATGGTAGTGCCTTTCTAATGGCTTCCGCCACTCCAAACTGAGGATACACGAATTTGGTAAAACAGGTTTTATCCTTGGTGTGAGCAGAAACCCATTCCCTAGTTTTTGTTTTTGTTTTTAAAGGTGGGCAGTTTTTTCTGAAAAGTCCAGACAATAAAATATTTTGGGCTTTGTGGACCACATGTGGTCTCTGCATACAGTTTTCCTTCTTTCCTCCCTCTCTCTCTCCTTTCTCCCTCTAAAATGAAAAAAAACCATTCTTAGCTGAACAACCATTCTTAGCAAACCAGGCCACCTACAGCTGTAGTTTGCCCGCCCCTGATTTAGATCATCAGTAGACTTTCTAGAGTGGCATTAAGATGAAATTTAAGGATGTGTTGATAGACTGTGATCAAATCACACTTAAATATAATGAATAAAAAAATACTTTCTCAGTTATATATATTTACAGATCTTGTATAGTCTAATTAACACTTTAACATATAAGACAGGCTTTTCTTTGAATCTCCTATGTTTTAGGGGATTTTTGAAATTGGTAAATTCTGAGGGGAAAGTAAAAAAGGAAGATTTGCTTTTTTCATTTAAATTCAGTTAATTAACATATAATGTATTATTAGTTTCAGAGGTAGAAGTCAGTGACTCATCAGTCTTATATAATACCCAGTGCTCATTACATCACATGCCCTCCTTAATGCCCATCGCCCAGGCACCCTTTCCCTCCTCCCCCCTCCCCTCCAGCAACCCTCAGTTTGTTCCTTATGATAAAGAGTCTCTTATGGTTTGTCTCCTTCTCTGATTTCGTCTTGCTTTATTTTTTCCTCTTTTCCCCTATGTTCCTGTTTTGTTTCTGAAATTCCATGAGTGAGATCATATAATTGTCTTTCTCCGATTGACTTATTTTGCTTAGCATAATACCGTCTATCTAGTTCCATCCACGTCATTGCAAATGGCAAGGTTTCATTTTTTGATGGCTGAGTAGTATTCCATTGTGTGTGTGTGTGTGTGTGTGTGTGTGTGTGTATGTGTATACCACATCTTCTTTATCCATTCATATGTTGATGGACATCTGGACTCTTTCCATAGTTTGGCAGTTGTGGACATTGCTGCTATAAACATTGGGGTGCAGGTGCCCCTTCAGATCACAGTTGTATCTTTAGGGTGTAAATCCCTAAAAGTGCAATCGCTGGGTCATAGGGTAGCTCTATTTTCAGCTTTTTGAGGAACCTCCATGCTGTTTTCCAGAGTGGTTGTATCAGTTTGCCTTCCCACCAACAGTGTAAGAAGGTTCCCCTTTCGGGGCGCCTGGGTGGCACAGCGGTTAAGCGCCTGCCTTCGTCTCAGGGCGTGATCCTGGCATTATGGGATCGAGCCCCACATCAGGCTCTTCAGCTATGAGCCTGCTTCTTCCTCTCCCACTCCCCCTGCTTGTGTTCCCTCTCTCGCTGTCTGTCTCTGTCTCTGTCAAATAAATAAATAAATAAGCCTTAAAAAAAAAAAAAAAAAAAGAAGGTTCCCCTTTCTCCGCATCCTCGCCAACCTCCGTAGTTTCCTGACTTGTTAATTTTAGCCATTCTGACTGGTGTGAGGCAGTATTTCATCCTGGTTCTGATTTGTATTTCCCTGATGCTGAGTGACATTGAGCATTTTTTCATGTGTTTGTTGGCTATTTGTATGTGAAGTTGGTGAAATCTGAGGTAAAAGAAAAATGGAAGATTTGGCATTTGAAGTAGGGCCTTCATTTGTAATCTTGAAGTGGCTATGTTATTTGATGAAATTATCTCTGATTAGAAGTAGTTTATACATAGATCATTCCTTCAAGTCATTTTAGTGCCTTCTCCTTCGGGTCTTCCTTGCCCCTGGTCTGATTAAGAGGACTCCTCTGCAGGAATAGCTCCCTTATAGCACTTACCACAGCTGTATTGTCATTCTAGAATTGCCTTTCTTTGTTTCTAGGCTTTCATCAAGTTTGTGTCCATAGCACTGACCTTTGTGTTTGGTGCATAGTACTCGTTCAGTACCTCTTAATATTTCCTTTAAAAAATTAGGAACTTGAAAAATCTTATTCATCAAGTCACTTGTTTTCTGATTAATGCAGCGTTTGTGTTTTTATGATGTTAATCTCGAACACTGCCATGCCTGTATTGATTATTGTTTTAAAAGTAGAAAATACAATTAAATAAAAAGAAGAAAAATCATATTCTATCATCCAGAGATAACAAGGGTTATTATCATATATATGCTATTAGATATATCCTTAAATTAACATTGGATTCCCTGCTTAAATCTTCATCGAAGCCACCTGAATTTTAGCATTTAATTTCTTTGCTTTAATGTCACATGTCACTTGTTGGTAAGCCTGAAGTATATGGCCTGGTGGTAAAGATCTAAAGCTCTGCTACTTTGATTGTAGTCCTGGCTTGACCACATTGCTTAAGATTTCTGGTTCTCTGTTTTCTGATCTCTAGAATGGAAGTAATAATAGTAGCTTCCTCTAAAGGTTGTTGTAGGGATTAAATGAGCCGATGTATCTAAAGCACTTAAAATAGTGCCTGGAACAAAGTACTGTAGTACCTACTGTGGTAAGTAGCTGTTATTACTGCTAACAGTATTACAGTTTTCAAAATATGACCAACCAGGGCCCCTGGGTGGCTCAGTTGTTAAGCGTCTGCCTTCAGCTCAGGGCGTGATCCTGGAGTCCTGGGATCGAGCCCCACATCGGGCTCCTCCGCTGGAAGCCTGCTTCTTCATCTCCCACTCCCCCTGCTTGTGTTCCCTCTCTCACTGGCTGTCTCTATCTCTCTCTGTCTCTCTCTTTGTCAAATAAATAAATAAAATCTTAAAAAGAAACATGACCAACTTTGTTTGGTCTATACCCACTACCCTCTCCTTCCCCTGCTTGTAATTTTGCATCAGATTCCAAATACCGTATAATGTCAGGCTTTAATCTTCCAGTGTGTACGGCTAAAGGGTCAGAACTCAAAGTATTACCACAAACAGGAACTCTTACAGGGACATAGAATGGTACATCTACTTTGGAAAAACAGTTTGGCGTTGTCTTAAAAAGTTAAACATTAGTTTGCCGTAATGACCCAGCAGTTCCGCTCCTGTGCACCTGCATACACAGCGTTCACACACAGCTTCGCAGTAGCTTTGTTCACCATAGTCTGAAGCTGGAAACAACTGCCATCAACTGTAAATGAAAAGACAAAATATGTTCATACAATGCAACATTATTCGGCAATGAGAAGAAACAAACTGCTGATGGATGCAGTGTAATAAATGAACCTAAAAACATGCCGTGTGAAAGGAGCCAGACCCAAGGGACGGCACATTGTACGATTCTCTTTATGCGGAATGTTCAGCAGGGGCGCATCTGTAGAATCAGAAAGTGGATTAGTGGACTAACTAGCGGGGGTGCGTGGTGATTAATAATTAATGGACATGAGGGATCTGATTGAGGGAATATTCTACAACTGGGTTACGGTGGTGGTTGCACAACATGGTAAATTACTTAAAAAACCTGTCGAATTGTACACACGATCTGGATGAATTACATGATTTTAGAATCTGCCGTAACAAAGTGATGAAAGTATATAACCACGTGCCGTTGCTGTCTCTCAACAGTAGCTTCCTAACAACAAATAAGTTCCACATAATGCGCTTAGTCCGCGGGTCTCAGATTTCTTCTGTATTTGTAGGTTCCTTATCTCTTCTTTTTTTTTTAATCTCTTCTTTTTCCTTGAAGTTTTTTGTTGAAGAAACTTAATTATTTGAGTGTAGAATTATTCCCTCGGTTTGGATTTTGCTAATTGCCTTCCTGTGGTGTTATTTAATATGTTCTTCTGTGAATTGGTTGTTAGCCTCAGAGGATTGGTAAGATTCAGATTTGATTGGAATGTGGTGCAGGCAGACAGCTTCATGATGGTATGTTCACATTTTTCTAAATTAGAATTCCGATGGCCTGTCTACAACTTTTTGAAAAACAAAAACGAAATCTGAAATACTTAGGTGTAATGTAATGAAGAATCTGCATCCAAAGTTTGTTATTTTGTTCCCTTTTTTTTTTTTTTTTACAACAGATATCTAATTTGAACCTGAAGCTAAATGAAAACTTATTCAAACACGTGGACAAAATTGTTTGTTTAAATGTCAATTTAGTCTACATATGTCACTGGGACTTCCAGTCTTACTCATGTGGCTTCATTTTATTATTTAAAAAAAAAAGATTTTATTTTAAGTAATCTCTGTACCCAATGTGGGGTTCACACTCATGGCCCCGAGATCGAGACTTGCATGCTCCACTGACTAAGCCAGCCAGGCACCCCCATGTGGCTTTAATTTATGTTTGCTTTTCTCAGTCATCGTTTGATTAACCAACAGACTACAACTTTTTAAAGTTTTTATTTGAATTCCAGTTAGTTAACATACAGTGTGATATTAGTTTATAACATTTTTAAACTTAAATTGCAAAGATTATATTTGATCATTATAGTAAAAGTAAGAAAAATACGATTAAACAAAAAGAGGAGGCTAAACATCATTCTACCAGCTGTATGAACGCTGTCAACTTTTGGTGATTTTCTCCAGATTTTCTTTTGTTTATATACAGACATGCATACGTATATAAATGAGGACACACACAATTATGTGGACCTCAAAGGGCTGGTTGGAGTCCAGAGATTGGCAAGGATATACTACTGAGAGCTTAATTTGCTTGCCTACCACTGAACCAGGGAACAGGCATTGCAGAGAATAAATAAGGATGCATGTGAGTGGGCACCACTCCCCAGGGTGTCCCGGGTTCCTCACAGAGGTGGTCCAGACTGGTGGTCAGTGCAGTGAGTAATTTGTCAGCCACAAAGCCTGGTTTTTATGTAAAAGAAAAACACTTATGAGTTCAGTTGCTAGAATTCTTATACTTCGTGGAACAGGGTAACTTTCTAGCCCTTTGTAGGCTATCCATCATCCTAGTCTCTGGAGAAAATGGAGAAGAGCCTTTATTATTTTAAGATAAAATCAAGAATCTCATGATAAACCAATCAGTCCTTTCTTTAAATTTTTAATTTCATTATATTATAACTTACAGTGTTATATTAATTTCAGGTTTATAGTATAGTGATTCAACAATTCTATACGTCACCCTGTGGTCATCATGAGAAGTGTTCTCTTCTCTTAATCCCCTTAACCTGTTTCACTTATCCCCCAGCCACCTCCACTTGTAGCCATCAGTTTGTTTTCTATAGGTAAGAGTCTGTTTTTTGGTTTGTCGCTTTTTTTCTTTGATTGTTTCAAATCGATCTTATATATTTGATCTAGATCTTCAGTATGTACATAGTCTTAGAATTAAGTCTGTATCATCTCAGTAGTATTGATAGGCTCTGAAATGCTGGCAGGGAGAATACAATTATCCTGTTGGGTTCGTTTTCTGTTTTCTGTGTCAGAGGAGATACAGGGGAGAATTTGGCAGCATAATTCAAGTGGGGCCAGAAATCTAGGAAATGATGTGCAGAACTTGGTTTAACAGGATTCACTTTCCTATTAGTGTTTTTTCAGATGATGGACTTTTTTCCCTGAAATTCACATATCTACATAACAATAACAATAATGGTGATAAAAGTCACAGAAGCCACTTTTTGAACATTTGCTTAGGGCTGCATGTCAAACTCCATATTCTTCATATGCATCGTCTCAACCCTCATATTAACATCTTGCAGTAGGTATGTCATCCCCATCTCACAGATGTAGAATAGAGGCAAAGAAGGATTCAATAATTTGCCTTAGGGCTGTGTAGCAGTGGAGCAAATTCAAATCCAGGATTATATTTTTTCTAGAGCCTATGCTATTATGTGTATTGCCTTACAGATGCTTCATGGAATGTTTAGAATAATTCCTGGTTTTCCAGCAATGCTCTTTGAAAGTTTGCCTCTCTACTATAGAACCCATGTTCATTTATTTTTAATTTTATTTATTTAGTATATTATTTATATAATATATAAAAATATGTATATATTTATGTAATATGTATAATATACATATAAAATTATATATTTATATAATATATAATTTTTATTTGTTATTATATTTAACTTTTTATATTCAATTTTTAATTAAATTTTAAGTTTTTAAAGGTAATTGTAGACTTTAGAGAAAAGTTAAAAGAATGGTACAAAGAATTGCAGTATTTCACCCAGATCTTTCAGTACTCGATTTATTATTTTTACTTTATTCTTTCCTACACTAAAAGATACTATCTTCCGCTGAGTACTTTTAGTGTGTATTTCCTTTAACAATGAAATGTCATTGTCTTACATAATAGTACAATGATCAAAGTCAGGAAATTAATGCTGATACGATGCCCACAGACCTTAGTCAGATTTTGTCAGTTGCCCCAATAATATCCTTTAAAGGCAAAAGAAAATCCAAGATCATGTGTTCCACTCAGTTGCCAGGTCTCTTTAGTTTCCTTTAATCTGAAAGAGTTCTTGAGCCTTTGTTTTGGATTCTAGGCGTCGTTATAGCTGCTGAAGCGTCCTTGTTACTAGGCTGCCTTAAGGGAAAGACATCCTGAGTATATGCACACATAAATACACATTTACCCATACCTCCCCTGCCCCTCTACCCATCCGGACTATCTAAAACCAATACTAGTCTAACACCACAGTGTACATTCTCTGCTTTTCATATTTGTTACTCTTCTTTGCTTTATCCTTGAACACAAAAGTAATTTCAGAATTGTTAATCCATGCCTCTGTGAGAAATCAGCTACTAACTAGAGATCATTGTTTAGAGTTCTGTTTATCTCTAGAACCTACACTGTTCTAATGTCTGGTTCCCCACCTCCCTTACCTTTTCAAAAGTGTTCATGTTATTCATTTGTTATCTCTATGGTATATTAGTTTCCTAGGGCAACCATAACAGAATACCACAAACTAGGTGGCTTAAAGCAGTAGAAATAGAAATTCACAGTTCTGGGAGGCTGGAAGTTGGAAATCAAGGTGTCAGTAGAGTTGGTTCTTTCTGAGAGCTTGAGGGAGAATATGCTCCATGCTTCTCCAGCTTCTGGTGATGGCCTGCAGTCCTTGGCATTCCTTGGCTTGTAGAAGGCTCCAGTCTCTGCCTTCATCATCACACAGCATGCTTTCTGTGTCCAAATTTCCCCCTTATATAAGGACACCAGTCATAGAGATCACCCTAAACACCTCATCTTGGCTTGATTACCACAAAGACCCTATTTCCAAGTAGGGTCACTGACATTCACAAGTACTGGAGGTTAAGACTTCATTGTATCTTTTTGGTTGACACAGTTCAACCCATGACATATGGCCAGTTCATTTGTTTCTGTTTGTATTCATTTTGGGGATGTCTCCCTCATCTTTGATTTTATTTATTTTCTTTGAGAGTGTTTTTAAAGTATATGAAACTTTGACATGACTCTAAAAGGCAGAACTATGTAGAAAGGCATATTTAGGGAAGTATTATTCTTCTATGCTTTTTACCCTATCTGACCACTGTCTTTGGTCTCAGGTTTCCCTTTCCATGTTTTCTTGTGCTGTTTTGTTGTTATTGTTGTTGTTGTTTTTTACCCAAATGAGATACATGAATATTTTCTTATTTTCTTTCACAAAAGGTTGCATACTATAGATACCTCTTTGAATTTTGTTCTATTCGCTAAACAGCATGTCTGGGAAATGACTCCACACTAGTTGCTAGAGATCTTTCTCATTCTGCATAGTACTCCATCATATATATGTACCATAGTTAATTCAGCCACCATCCTATGTGTGAGCAATTAGGTTGGTTCCAGTATGTTGCTTGTAAAATTTATGTCCTCCATATTGATAAATGCTACAAGGAGGCACCTCAGAAACATGTTAAAATGAGAAAAGCTGGACATAATAGGTCTCATGTTGTATGATTTCATTTATATGAAATATACAGACTAAGTAAAACCATAGAGACAGAAAGCAGATTTGTGGTTGCTGGGGAGGAGGGAGGGAATAGGAAGTGACTGCTTATGGGTATAGGGTTTTCTTTGGGGCTGATAAAAATGTTCTAGAATTAGAGGTGATGGGGGCACAGCATCATGAATGTACTAAATGCCACTGAGTTGTACACTTTGTTATATGGATTTCATCTCAAAAATCTGCATTATCCATATAATTAAAATAGCCATTTATTTTATTTTTCTCATGGATGTTGGTGCTTCACCATTTTAGCCCATGGAATGGGCAGTGCATCTTCAAATGCTTCCCACAAAGAAGAAAACCTAAGGTTTATCATTTTAATGACAATGTGTGAAGTATACTTTGTCTACTCACACATTTTTTTGGTTGCTTCATCAAACTTTAAAGTAATTTTCTTTACCTCTTCTCTCATTCTGCAGAGCTTTTGGGTTATGTTTTGTTTTTCTCTAACATTGGAGAAAGTTGAAGTCTGATGATGCTGGAGCTTAAAGTATCTGTGTGGGGTGGGAGTGGGTCATAAAAGGTGGAAGCTAGAAAGATATTAAGACCAGATTGTATACCACGACCCTTCTGTGCTATGCCAAAACATCTGGAGCTGTGAGTCCTAGAAGGTTATTAGGGAGAAGACTAATATTTATTCTATGTTTTAAAGATAACTGTCAATAATACGGCAAATGTACTGAAATGTAAGTTAATACTGGAAATAGGGAGACCAGTTAAGAGTTATATAGAGAGGGATGTTAGGGTTCAGGTTAACTGCTCTACAAAGAAACTCCTAAATAAAGTGACCTAAGTAAGATAGACATTTATTTCTCTCTCATGTAACAGTTGTGAGGTGAGCCCAGGTTGGTACTTCAGTGCTGTTCCATGAGCTCATTCAGAGATGTGTGTTCCTTCCATGTTATGCCATCAGCTGGTAGTGCACACATTCATTTGCTGTTGTAAAGCTAGATCACTGGTGTGTCCATCTTTAGCTGGTAGGAAGAGAGACAGAGTTATTTTAAGGCAAGCAACTTTTCTTTTAACAAGTGGAGTTGGAAGTCACCCACCAGTTCTGCTCATTTTCCATTTCCGGAACTTGCTTACATGGTCACATAAATTCATGAGAGGATGGGACATGTAGTCTCTAGCCTGGCAGCTATATGTCTAAGAAGGAAGGAATGGCTCTTGGAGGCAAAAATAGCAGTCTGTCCCAAGAGGCAATCTGAGTGTTATTATGAGGATTTGCACCATGGTAGTTATAGTGGGGCGGGAGTTGAGAGATATTTAGGAGGTAGGATGAAAAGAGAGAATATGTTTCTATTCATTTGAGACATGTTGATTATGAGGTGTTCAGAGATTGTGTAGATACATACAGTTGTCAATTTGATCTAGAGGTCTAGAGCTCAGGAGAGAGCTGACCTGGCTCCAAGACTGGGCTGAAGGCATGGGTTTGAAAATCATTGTTCAGGTAATAGTTGTAGTTGAAGAGTTTTCAAAAAGAAAGGAGGGGCCACTAGTATTAAATGCTGCTTCAGAACTGATAAGAGGCCTTGGATTCAGACCTAAGAATGACATGGACCTTTACAAGAGTAATTTCAGCAGAGTCCTGGGGTGAAAAATAGATTGTAGTGGTTTGAGGAGCGGATGGAAGTCATGAAAAGGAAGCCAAGCTGAGACTACTCTTTGAAGAACTTTGGCTGTGAAAAGCAGTAGGGAGACAGGTTTAACAGGGGAGAAGGTTGAGGCAAAGTTTTTACATTGAAGTAAGTTTGAGCATGTGTGTAGGCTGAAAGAAAAGGAGTGGTAGTAGAGATAAAGGCATCAAAGAGAATATAAATAATGAAGCAAGGTTCTGAGAAGACCTGGAAGAGATAGGATCAGGAGGTACCTCTTTTGCAAAGGAAGAGAGTACCTCTTTTGGGCTCACATCTTTGTAAAGGGCCAGGAGTGGGCACAAATACAAGTTAGCTTTAAAAAGGTAGTAAAAGATCTCTGCAATGGGGCCTCCATTTTCTCGGAGGAAGCTTGGTCCTTAGCTGAGAGCAAAGTAGAGGCAGGTAGGTAGGATATCTGAAGGATAATAGAAGTGACTTTTTATTGTTGTTTTAGGATCCACTATAGGAAACGGAAGAAGAAACTGACCAGTTACCAGTGATGGGGCTGTTGGTACAGTGTTACATGCCTAACTGAAGTTAGAAATAAACCATTTTTTTATTGTTTCCATTAACATAGATATGTTACTATTCAAGAACTATCATTAGAACATTACCTAAAAACATTATGTCATCAATTTTCAGTTATTAAAAGTTTCTCTCTTCTATAGAAATTAGAGTTAAGGGAAAATTAGTGTTAATGGAAGTAGACAAGGTACTACTCCCAGGTAGGGAAACTCATCTCTGTTAAAAACTGCTCATTAGTGAAATTCCTGTCCCTATCATGTTAATTATGCATCCATGCTACCTGTTCTCCAAAGTCTCAGAGGATAACAAGCATCTATTCATAATTTATCTTCAGCCTTACTCATAAAGTGGGTTAAAAAACCCCCAGTAATACCAAGATAAATGTTTAATGAGAGGTAGAAGTACTTTTAGTAGAAAAGAGAAATGTCACTCCATAATTTGTCACTCCGTTATCTCATCCTTTTGCATAAAGTCTTCTTGATTCCAAATGTGTCAGTGACTCCTGATATTTAACATGAAATGCCGCAAACAAAATTTTAATATTTATTGCGCCTTCATGTAATACCAGTATAGAAGAAAGTCCAGTTTCCTTTTAAGACTATTACTTCTAACAAAGCATACATTTCCTTGATGTGTGATAAATGGAAATTGTAGTCCTAGAGCTCCTCACAATAAAATATTGGCCCATACTTGTTATCTCTTGTCTTTTTGATGGTGGCCATTCTAACAGGTATGAGATGATATCTTGTGCTTTTGATTTGCATTTCCCTGATGATTAATGATATTGAATGCCTTTTTTAGGTACCTGTTGGCTACTTCTAGGTCTTCTTTAGAAAAAATGTCTATTCCGTTTTTCTGCTCATTTTTTTCAGACTTTTTTTTTCTGTTCACTTCTGTGAGTTTTTATATATTTTTTGATATTAACTCCTTATTGGGTATATGATTTGCAGATATTTTTTCCCATTCCATAGATTGCCTTTTTGTTGATTGTTTCCTTTGTTGTGCAGGAGCTTTTTAGTTTTTTATCGTAAAAAAGACAAGAGATAAATGTTGGTGAGGATGTGGAGAAAAGGGTACCCTTGTGCACTGTTGGTGGGAATATAAATTGGTGCAGCTAAATGGAAAACAGTTTAGAGGTTCTCAAGAAATTAAGAATAGTCCAGCTTCTGGGGCGCCTGGGTGGCACAGCGGTTAAGCACCTGACTTCGGCTCAGGGCGTGATACCAGCGTTGTGAGATCGAGCCCCACATCAGGCTCCTCTGCTGGGAGCCTGCTCTTCCTCTCCCACTCCCCCTGCTTGTGTTCCCTCTCTCGCTGGCTGTCTCTATCTCTGTCAAATAAATAAATAAAATATAAAAAAAAAAAAAAGAATAGTCCAGCTTCTGCATATATATCCTAAGGATATGAAACAGGATATTGAAGAGATACCTGCAGTCTCATGTTTACTGTAGCATTAATTTACCATACCCAAGATTTGGAAACAACTACATGTCTGTTGATGATGAATGGACAAAGAAGATGTAGTCTGTACATACACAATGGAATGTTATTCTGCTACCAGAAAGAAGGAAATGCTGCCATATGCAGCAACATGGATGGACCTTGATGGCATTATATTAAGTGAAATAAGTTAGAAACACACAAAGACTGCATGGTATCACTTACATGTGGAATCTTAAAAAACAAAAATAAAAAAAGACCAAACTCAGAGAAACACAGAGTAGAAGAGTGGTTGCCTGGGGATAGAGGGTGGGGAAATAGGGAGAGGTTGATAAAAGCATATAATAAAAAGGAAACAAAATTAGCTCACAATGTAAGTTCTATATATGGTTATGAAAAACAGTAGAAAACAATACTTACACTTAACAACAAAGCCCCAGAATATATGAAACAAAACTAACAATTAGAGGGAGAAATAGACAATGAAACAATAAAAATTGGAAACTTCATCAATACCCCACTTTTAGTAATTAATAGTATAATTAGGCAGAAGTTCCACAAGGAAATAGAAATATTATAAAGCAATTAGACCTGATAGACATCTATAGAACACTCCACCCAATAGTACAGAACACATATTCTTCTCAAGCATATATATTCTCCAGAATAAACCATATGCTAGGTCATAAAACATGTCTCAGTAAATTTAAAAGAATTAAAATCATACAAAGTACATTCTTCAAGATTAGTAATAAGGTCAGATATTAGTGACACAAGGAAATTTGGGAAATTCACGAATATGTGGTAACTAAACAGCACTCTCTTAGTTAACTAATGACTCAGAAGAAATCACAAGGGAAATTAGAAAGTACTTCAAGAGGAATAAAAATGAAAATACAATATATAAAAACTTACAGCATGTAGCCAAAGCAGTGCTTAGAGGGGAATTTATAGCTGTCAGTGCCTATATTAAAAAAGAAAGTTTCAAATTAATAAGCTATTTCCACCTTAAGAAATGTAAACCAAAAAAAGAAAGAAATTAAAAAATACCAAATTAAACCAAAGGCAAACATAAGGAAAGAAATGATAAAGATTAGATTGGAGATAAATAAAATGTAGAACAATAGAGAAAATCAGTGTAACTGAAAATTGGTTCTTTGGAAAGACCAACAAAATTGACAACTGTTTAGTTAGGCCAACCAAGAAGAAAAGAGAGAAGACTAAAATTACTAAAATCAGGAATGAAAGAGGGGACATTGCTGCTGATCTTATAGAAATAAAAAGGATTATGAAACTACTATGAATACCTGAATGCCAACAAGTTAGATGCATAGGTGAAATGGACAAATTCCTAAAAATACATCTCATCAAAACTGATTCAAGAAGAAGTAGAAAATTTGAATAGACCTGTAACAAATTGAAATTAAATTAGTAATCAGAAAACTTTTCACGGAGAAAAACCCAGGAATAGATGGCTTCACTGGTGAATTCTACCAAATGTTTAAATAAGAATATCAGCCCTTCACAACTCCCTTGCACCCCAAAAAAAGGGAAGGAACACTTCCTTACTCATTCTATGAGGTTAGTATTGCCCTGATATCAAACCAAACAAAGACTTAACAAGAAAACTATAGACCTCAACAAAATCATAGCAAACCACATCTAGCAATGTATAAAAAAGATTGTACACCATGACCAAGTGGGATTTATCCCAGGAATGCGAAACTGGTTTAACATCTGAAAATCAGAAATGAGAGCAAATCTGGCAGAAATTAAAAATACTATGAATCAAATGCAGTCAAAACTAGATGCTCTGACGGCCAGGGTAAATGAGGCAGAAGAATGAATTGGCAGATTGGAGGATGGGTTAGTAGAAGAGAAAGCTAAAACAGAAACTTGGCTCAAAAAAATCCAATCTCAAGAATGTAGGTTACGGGAGATTACTGGCTCAATGAAACGCTCCAATGTCAGAATCATCGGCATCCCCGAGGGGGTGGAGAAAAACAGAGTTCTAGAAGAGATATTTGAACAAATTGTAGCTGAAAACTTCCCTAATCTAGCAAAGGAAACAAGCATTCGATCCAAGAGACAGAGAGGACCCCTCCCAAGCTCAACCACGACAAACCTATGCCACGTCACGTCATAGTGCAATTTGCAAATATTAGATCCAAGGATACAGTATTGAAAGCGGCCAGGGCAAAGAAATTTCTCATGTACCAAGGCAAAGGTATCAGAATTACGTCAGACCTGTCTACACAGACCTGGAATGAGAGAAAGGGTCGGGGAGGCATTTTTAAAGCTCTTTCAGAGAAAAACATGCAGCCAAGGATCCTTTATCCAGCAAGGCTGTTATTCAGAATTGATGGAGAGTTAAAGACCTTCTAGAAACACCAGTCACTGGCCAATTTTGTAACCACGAAACTAGCCCTACAGGAAATATTAAGGGGGGTTCTATAAAAGTAAAAAGGCCCCAAGAGTGATACAAAACAGAAAGTCACAATCTATAGAAACAAAGACTTTACAGGCAGCATGACATCATTAAAATCATATCTCTCAGTAATCACTCTCAATGTAAATGGCCTAAATGCTCCCATAAAACGCCACAGGGTTGCAGATTGGATAAAAAGACATGACCCATCCATTTGCTGTCTACAGGAGACTTATTTTGAACCTAAGGATACATCCAGACTGAAAGTAGAGGGATGGAATACCATCTTTCACGCCAATGGACCTCAAAAGAAAGCTGGGGTAGCAATTCTCATATCAGACAGATTGGATTTTAAACTAATGACTATAGTTAGAGATACAGAAGGGCACTATATTATTCTTAAAGGATGTATCCAGCAAGTGGATATGACAATTATAAATATATATGCCCCCAACAGGGGAGCAGCAAGATACACAAGCCAACTCTTAACCAGAATAAAGAGACATATAGATAAAAATACGTTAATAGTAGGGGACCTCAACACTCCACTATCAGCAATAGAGAACCCATGCAGAAAATCGACAAAGAAACAAGAGCTTTGAATGATATACTAGACCAGATGGACCTCATGGATATATGTATAGAACACTACACCCCAAAACAACAGAATACTCATTCTTTTCAAATGCACATGGAACGTTCTCCAGAATAGACCATATACTGGGTCACAAAACAGTTCTCAACTGATACCAAAAGACCGAAATTATTCCCTGCATATTCTCAGACCACAATGCTTTGAAATTGGAACTCAATCACAAGGAAAAATTTGGAAGAAACTCAAACCCTTGGAAACTAAGAACCATCCTGCTCAAGAATGATTGGATAAAGCAGGAAATTAAAAATCAATTTAAACAATTTGTGGAGACCAACGAGAATGAAAACACAACGGTCCAAAACCTATGGGACACTGCAAAGGCAATCCTAAGGGGAAAATACATAGCCATCCAAGCCTCACTCAAAAGAATAGAAAAATCTAAAATGCAGTTTTTATATTCTCACCTCAAGAAGCTGCAACAGCAACAGAAGAACAGGCCTCTAATCCAAGCACGAGAAAGCAGTTGATCAAGATTAGAGCAGAGATCAATGAATTAGAAACCAGGAGCACAGTAGAGCAGATCAACAGAACTAGAAGCTGGTTCTTAGAAAGAATAAAATAGACAAGCCACTGGCAAGACTTATCCAAAAGAATATAGAGAAAGGACCCAAATTAATAAAATTATGAATGAAAAGGGAGAGGTCACAACCAACACCAATGAAATAGGAAGGATTATTAGAAACTTTTATCAACAGCTTTATGCCAATAAATTAAGCAACTGTGGGAGAGATGAGGCCTTCCTGAAACCTATAAACTACCAAGACTGAAACAGGAAGAAATCTTCGATTTTTTTAAACAGACCAGTTAATTATAAGAGATTGGAAACAGTGATTTAAAACCTTCCAAAACCAAAACTCCAGGGCCTGTTGGATTCCCCGGGGAATTCTACCAGACATTCACAAAAGAAGAAATAATACATATTCTCCTAAAGCTATTTCAAAAAAATAGAAAGGGAAGGAAAGTTACCGTAACTCATTCTATGAGGCCAATTATACCTGATCCCCAAACCAGGCAAAGGGCCCCATCAAAAAGAAGAATTACAGACCGATTTTCCCTGATGAATTTGGACGCTGTAAGCATCTCAACAAGATCCTAGCTAATAGGATCCAACAGTACATTAAAAGGATTATCCATCATGACCAAGTGGGATTCATCCCCTGGGATGCAAGGGTTCAACATTTGCATTCTATCAGTGTGATAGATTATATCAACAAGAAAAGCCAAAAATCATATGATCCTCTCAATAGATCAGAAAAGGACATTTGACAAAATACAGTATCCTTCCTGATTAAAACCCTTCAGAGTATAGGGATAGAGGGTACATTCTTCACCACCATAAAAACCATCTATGGAAAGCCTAACAGCAAGTATCATCTTCAACGGGGAAAAGCTGGAAGCTCTTTCCCCTTTTAAGATCAGGAACACGACAAGGGATGCCCACTCGTCATTATTATTCAACATAGTATAGAAGTCCTTGCAACAGCAGTCAGACAACAAAAGGGATAGAAAAGGTCATCCAAACAAAAGAAGAAGTCAAAATGTCTCTTCACAGATGATGTATACTCTATATGGAAAACCCAAAAGAATCCACCCCCAAATAGAGTTAGGAAGTTATAGATACATCAGTAATGCGGCGGATACAAAATCAACTGCTCAGAAATCAGTTGATATTCTATACAGAATAATGACTGAAGAAAGAGAAATTAGAATCCGGCCCCATTTACAATAGCACCAAAACCATAGTTACACTTGAATTAACTTTAACCAGAGACAAAGGACCCATATTCTAGAAACTATAAATCACTCTTTGAAAGACATTGAAGAAGACACAAAGAGAGGGAAAAATATTCCATGCTCATGGATCGGAAGAATTACATATTAAGCTGTCCCATGCTACCCTGAGCATTTACACTTTCAATGCGTATCCCAATCAAAAACCGATGACATTTTTCAAAGAACTGGAACAAAAATAGTCTCAAATTTATGGAACCAGAAAAGGCCCGAATCACCAAGGAACTGTTGAAAAGGAAAAACAAAGCTGGGGGCATCACAATGCCAGATTTCAAGCTGTATTACAAAGCTGTGATCACAAAGACAGCATGGTACTGGCACAAAAACGGACACATAGACCAATGGAACAAAATAGAGAACCCAGAAATGGACCCTCGGCTCTTTGGGCAACTAATCTTTGATAAAGCAGGAAAAAACATCCAGTGGAAAAAAGACAGTCTCTTCCATAAATGGTGCTGGGAAAATTGGACAGCTACATGCAAAAGAATGAAACTTGACCACTCTCTCACACCATACACGAAGATAAACTCCAAATTGGTGAAAGACCTCAATGTGAGACAGTAATCCATCAAAATCCTAGAGGAGAGCATAGGCAGCAACCTCTACGACATCGGCCACAGCAACCTTTTTCATGACACGTCTCCAAAGGCAAGAGAAACAACAGATAAAATGAACTTGTGGGACTTCATCAAGATAAAAGGCTTCTGCACAACCAAGGAAACAGTCAGAAAAACTAAGAGGCAGCCCACGGAATGGGAGAAGATATTTGCAAATGACACTACAGATAAAAGAGTGGTATCCAAGATCTACAAAGAACTTATCAAACTCAATACACAAGAAACAAATAAATCATAAAATGGGCAGAAGATATGAATAGACACTTTTCCAATGAAGACATACAAATGGCTAACAGACACATGAAAAAATGTTCAAAATCATTAGCCATCAGGGAAATTCAAATCAAAACCACACTGAGATACCACCTTACGCCAGTTAGAATGGCAAAAATTGACAAGGCAAGGAACAATTGTTGGAGAGGATGTGGAGAAAGGGGATCCCTCCTACATTGTTGGTGGGAATGCAAGTTGATACAGCCACTCTGGAAAGCAGTGTGGAGGTCCCTTAAAAAGTTAAAAATTGAGCTACCCTATGACCCAGCCATTGCACTACTGGGTATTTACCCCAAAGATACAGACGTAGTGAAGAGAAGGGCATATGCACCCCAGTGTTCATAGCAGCATTGTCCACAATAGCTAAATCGTGGAAGGAGCCGAGATGCCCTTCAACAGATGACTGGATTAGGAAGATGTGGTCCATATATACAATGGAATATTACTCAGCTATCAAAAGGAACGAGTTCTCAACATTTGCTGTAAGATGGACGGCACTGGAGGAGAAAATGCTAAGTGAAATAAGTCAAGCAGAGAAGGACATCATATGGTTTCTCTCATCTATGGAACATAAGAACTAGGAAGATCGGCAGGAGAAGAAAGGAATAAAGAAATGGGGAGTAATCAGAAGGGGGAATGAAGCATGAGAGATTATGGACTCTGAGAAACAAACTGAGGGCTTCAGAGGGGAAGGGGTGGGGAAATGGGATAGGCCGTTGATGGGTAGTAAGGAGGGCACGTATTGCATGGTGCACTGGGTTTTATACGCATCTAATGAATCATGGAACTTTACATCAAAATCCGGGGATGTACTGTATGGTGACTAACATAATATAATAAAAAAAATTATTATAAAAAAATTAAAAAATCTGAAAATCAAGTACTGTAATATAACATATTAATAGAATAAGAACAAAAATCATCTCAACAATGCAGAAAAGGCAATTGGCAAAATCCAAAACCCTTTTATGATTTAAAAAAAACTAAACAGACTAGAAATAGAAAGGGACTTCCTCAGCCTGATAAAGTGCATGTATAAAACACCTACCCTTAATGATGAAAGACAAAGATGCCTTTTCTCCAATATCAGGGACAAGACAAGGAAGTACATTTTCACCATATGTGTTCATCATTGTAGATCTTCCTAGGACAGTTAGGCAAGAAAAAGAAGTAAGAGGCATCAGGATTGGAAAGGAAAATGTAAAATTATCTCTTTTTGCAGGTAATACGATCCTGTATCTAGGAAATCCTAAGGAATCCACTGCAGTATTATTAAAACTGATAATAGATTCAGTAAGGTTGCGTGATAAAAGATCAATATACAAAAATCAATTTTATTTCTGTATACAAGCAATGACATTCCGAACGTGAAATTGTAATTCTAATTATAATAGCATCAAATTAAGACGACAAGCTAAAAAACTAAGATTAAAATACTTAGATACAAATTTAACAAAAGAAACACAAGACTTGTTCATTGAAAACTATAAAACACTGGTGAAAGAAGATCTAAATGGAAAGACATTCCATAGATAGAGGACTTAGTATTATTAAGATAGCAGTACTCCTAAAATTGATACACAGATTCGGCACAATGAAATTGACAAGCTGACCCTAAAATTCATACAGAAATGCCAGGGACCTGGAATTGCTAAAATCGTCTTGAAAAAAAGAACAAAGTTGAAGGGCTCACTTAACACTGCTCCATTTTAGAAGTTATTACAAAGCTGCAGTAATCAAGACAGTGTGGTCTTCATTGGCATAAGGATAGACCTATAGATCAGTAGAATAGAATTGAGCATTCAGAATTTAATCCTTGCGTTTATGGTCATGATTGTTGAGAACGTCTCTAAGACAAGTCAGTGGGAAAAAGAATGTTTTTTTTTTTTTAAATAAGCGATGCTGAGAATGAAATTGGACTCTTGTCTCACACCATACACAGAGATTAATGCAAAATGGATCATACATGTAAATGTAAAAGCTAAAACTATAAAACTTTAAGTGAAAACATAGGAATAAGTTTTTGTAACCTTGGGTTAGGCAATGTTTCTTAAATATGACACCAAAAGTATGAAAAAAGAAAAACTAGATAAGGATTATATCAAAATTAAGAACTTTTGTCCTGGAAAATGATTGATAATTAACAAAGTGAAAAGATAGTGTACAGAATGAGAGAAAAATGTTTGTAAATTATATTTCTGATAAGGGACTATATCTAGAATATATAAACTCTTTCAACTCAATTAAAAAAAGAGACTATTCCCCCTCCCCCCAAATGAGGCAACCCAATTGAAAAACAGGCAAAGGATTTGAATAGACACTTCCTCAAAAAGAAACGCAGATGGTCAATAGGTACAGGCTCAAAAGATGCTCAGCAGCATTAGTTATTAGGAAAATGCAAAACATTGAGGTACCATTTCATACCCATGAAGATGGCTGTAATAAAAAAGAAAAAAGACAATAACAGGTGTTGGTAGGATCATGGGGTGAGTGAAACCCTCTCACATTGCTGGTGGTAATGTAAATTGGCAAATGGTTTGGTAGCTCCCCAAAATTGTTAGACAATGAGCTATATATGACTTAGCTTTTCCACTTCTAGGTATGTACACAAGATAAATGAAAATCTGCACTTACACAGAAACCTGTACATGAATATTCAGAGCAGCATTATTCATAATGGCCAAAAAGTAGAAAAAAACCTAAATATTTATCAACCGTGAGTGGATGAGTAAAATGTGTATCTGCAGTGGAATATTATTTACCAAAAAAAGGGAATGAAGTATTGATACATGTACAGTATGGATGAATGTTGAAAACTTTATGCAAAATGAAAGAAATTAGTCACAAAGGACCATAAATAGTGTATTTCCATTTTTATGAAATGTCCATCAAAGGCAAATTTGTACAGACAGAAAGTAGACTAGTGGTTTCCTAGGGTTGAGAGAGGAATGATTGGAATGGGGAGTGACTGCTAATGAGATTTGAAAAGTTTCTGAGATTGATTGCAATAATGGTTGTACAATCCTATAAGTATATTAAAAACCATTGAATTGTACACTTCATTTGGGTGAATTATGTCTCATTAAACCTATTAAAAGTATTCATTGCAGTATTAATACTAGAAAATAATGCTTATTGCTATATTAATACTTAAATTTAGAAGCAAGTAAAAATAGAGACTTGGGCTCTTATCAGTTACACGTATGTAACTAGAAATACTAGTAGGACTGCTGGGACAGCTACTTTTTTTACTTAGCAAAAAGGTGGAGAAATGGTGGTAACTAGGAAAGGGTTGAAGAAAATGCAGGAGTAGGAAAAGATAAGTTATGTTTGGAATTGAGAAAGAAGTCTCCTTACAGAGTTGCTAATGATAAAAACATTTGTGAAAAGAGCATGGTATGAGTTGGGAGCAAAAATAAAAAAGAGTGGGGAAGAAAAGTGACTAACAGTGCTGTCCTTTGGAAAGCTCCAGAGGTTAAGGTAGCCTAACTGCCATAACCAACAACCTGGAGGGAAGCAGGAGGAAGGAGGACAAGTAGGGAGACTCCTGATAATCAGGAGGAAGGGTTGGTGTTGGGCAGGTACCCACAGTACAGGATGTTCTTGTCTAGTTTTTATGGTCAGAACCTGTGAAGTTGTGAAATTTGATTAGCTTTTGTCTTTTGTTTTATTTTTGACATGCAATTGTACTTGTACTTTTCCAAAACCATCAGCTCTGAGTTGATGAGCAGAATGACCAAAAAATCTCATTTTGCATGGGATTTTTCTACTTTTACTACTGAAAGTGCCATGTCCCAGAAGTCTTTCAGTCCTGGACAAACAGAGAAGGTTGGTCACCCTAGTTGTAAGATCTGCTGCTGATTTATAACAGCTTTTTTGCTGTGTGTGTGTGTGTGTGTGTAGATGACAGAGGAGAAATACACATTAAATGTATGTATCAGTAGTAAAATTCAATTTGGAAAAAAATGAATTATAGAACCAAGAATTAGGGAAACACCACAGAATATTTGTTGACTCTTCTGTTGTTGAGACCTTTATAGTTAGGCACTAGAGTTATCAGTAACAAGATGTGGTCCTTGTTCTAAAGGAGCTCACTGTCTAATAACAGCAGTTCTTTGAGAAGATGACATCTTTTCCTCAGCAACAAGGGTGTGTTTTTAGTAGAAAAAAAATCGATAGAACTATTGGTAAGAATGTGGCAGTCCTCAAGTCTTCACAAGACTGTTATTTCTGTTGAGGGCAAACTTCATTTTTTTTTTTTTACCATAAGATTCCCAGTGCTTGATAAATTGCCTGATACCTAGTAAACACTCAGAAGTATTTATTGAATAAATCAAAATAATGAGTATATAGAGACTTAACAGAAAATATCTTAGAGATTTCTTAGAGATGCATCGGTTTAAACCAGGACTCTTTTGGGGTTTTTTTGCTGATAAATAGCTAGTGTTTATTCAGACTTTGTGCCAGGCTCTGTATGAAGTGCTTTGTTGACTCATTTAATCATTATATTAGTGTCCCTATTTTTTATAGATAAGGAAACAGAAGCACTGCAAGTTTAAATGGCTTGCCCTAGTAGTGTAGATCTTAGATTTGAACCCTGGCCATGGAGCTCCAGAGCCTGCTCTCGCCCTGCTCTTAGGAGTTGACAGTGTATGGAAACTGTCTGCTGTCGAGTTCAGCTGGATGTCCACTTAACCTAGAGCTAGTCAATGAAAACCTTTGTGGTGGAGACACCACTTAACAAGCGGAGTGATTTCTGTGCACATAAATGAGTCTGTGAACTTCACGGGGGTCAGATATAACTGTTTCTGCAAAACCTGTATATCTGCCTGAATTGGACATCTTCTGTGGAGAAATTAATGCATAATAAACAAACCAAAAGATAAACCAGCAAATAAACCATTCTTTCTAAAGAACATCAAGTAAACAGTTTAATTAGCAAGTTGTTCTTCACAGTCATGTAGAATGGAGACGGGAATCTCATGTAACTAATGGAGAGAGTAAAAATTTGCCTGCCTGTTTATCAGGCTGGAGTAACAGACCCAGATAAAAACCTCAGACAGTATTTCTCCCAAGATTGGTGCAGTTGGAAAGTGTTGTAGTAACACTGTCTTTCAGTGACTTTGGCTTGCTTATATCCTGAGAAACTTTATTCTTGAAAATCATAGACCCGCAGAAACATGGCTCTTGCCTGGAGAATTGTAAGTCATTTTGTTATTGAGAAGCAATCTTGATTTACAGCCGAGATGTGCAGCGGCAGATAAGGGGTCTCTGGATACACCATCAGCGTGTATCTTAACTTGGTAGTTGCTACGGAAAGAGGACCTTGGGTTCACTCTGCAGTCCAGTCCTGAAGTAGACCCCTTTACATACTCCGCTTTGCTGGAAGGTTGTCACAGCACAACTTCATGTAAATTTCACCTAAACGCCATTCCTCCCCAAATCTTACAGTAACTGTTGTCTTTTCCTTTGTTTTGTGAGATGGCTCAAGCTTCCTCTGGCGTGTGGTCTTCTTCCGTGCAGTGCATCAGGAAACCTGATTATCAGACTACAGGTTTGTTCCTGTGGTCCTTAAGCCAGTTGCAGTAGCTCACTGCCAACTCTTGGAGACTTATTTTAAAAGAAAACTAAAAATGACTCAGGATGAGAACTCATGGCAGAGCTTGCTAGTAGAACCACACTTCACCTTCCAGTTCTTCGAAGGTGTGATAGCTATCTGCATTGTGGGTCTCTTGAGTGTCTTTTTTTTCTTTGTGTGTTTTAAAAGTCAATTTTAGAGCCATAAGGAACTTTTTAGGTCTTCTTTCTCATTGGTTTTCACGTTTCACAACTTCGAAAACTTCTGTCATAGAAAAGATGAGGTGACAGGGAAGTACTCAGTTTCTTAAACCTGACTCTCACATTTCCTGCTGAAAAGGAGGCACCGCATTTGTAATTTGCCCAAACTCACACATCTTATTTGTGGATCTGATTCCTCTGATTCATGGCCCATTGCTTAGTTTTTCACACTAAAAAGCAGGATTTAATTACAGTTACTTCTAATTACTCATTTGCGGTATTGCTTGTAGCACCAGTTTTTAAAGTAGAATGTAAATGCAGATAACACTGATTAATTAGGTAGCAACTCAGGGGAAAAATCTCATTTCTTCTAAATGGGGAAACTCATTCCTTTTCCAGCACACTGAAGGTATATTGATTGATGAGCAGGGAAATTCATAGTAAGAAGAATAGAGTATTCTGTTTTGTTTCTATGAGAGCGACATTTTTTAAATTGTGCGAAATTTTGAAAGTGTGATTGGCACTGGGAAGACCCTCACTCCACTAGCTTTTCATGGCTCTCTGAAGTTACGTCTTACAAATTTTCTTTTCTTTCCTGTCTCCTTTTGACATGAGTTTTTTCTTTCCTGAGAGGTAGGAGAGGTGCTTTCTCCCCTTTACTTTCATCTTGAGTGGAGGACACCAGGGAAATCACTGATCTGGCTCCTTTTCCTGGCTCCCTGGAGTGCTGTAGCAGATCCCTTACCGCCACTTATTTACTCCACGCTGCACTGTGTTTATTGCCAGAATGAAGAGAGTCATTGTTACATCATTTATGGTAGTTACTTCTCAAAGATTAATCATGGATTGCTTAGCCACTCTTCAATATATTCGAGGCCTGTTGTGGCCTTGAGGCTGACTATACTGTTACACATTGAAGGGTAATAATGCTCAAAAATAAAAAAACAAACAACAAAGGACTTTTTATTTAATATATCTGCCATTTACTCTTCATTTCCAATCCTGTGTGTCTTTTCAGTGGGTTTAACTGCATGAATATTTATTTAGCACTCAATTTAGTTTAAATAGAAGATACAAAGACAGGGTTCCTGCCTTCAAGGAGCTTGTTACCCAGTGTGAAAATTAACTAGAGTGTTTATGTAGCAGCCAGACTACAAGGATTCACTCATTGAGCCAAGTGTGTGTGTATATGAATTCTGCTGGCAGTAAGGGATGGGGGTACAGCTGTGACTAGAAAAACTTAATCAGTTCCCAGGTCAATGAATAGCTGGCTTTGACTGTTTACTCTGTGAAATGCTCTAGATAGGGAGTATCTAGGCAAGATGCTCTGTGAGAGGACACTAATAGGACAGAGTAGCTCATATATCCTGCTTGATTTGGTGGGTTCCATAGAGGTTGTGAGGTTCATTTCACTTGGTATAATTAGGAAAAGAACAGTTCAACTGAGCCTCCAAGGCCGGCTAGGATTTTGCAAGCTATAGGAGAATGGAAGGTATATCGTATGAGGATGGTGTGAAAACAAAGGTGGTGTTGGCATACTAGACCTACTTGGGAAATAAGACTAGAGTGATATGCTGTGTTTGGGTGTAGTGGGAAATAAGATGTAAAAAGCAGATTGATGATAGTTTATGGAGAACTCTAAGTAGTAGCCCAAAGATTTAGGATTTAGACTTTATCCTGTGGACTGCAGGATTTTTTTTTTTTTTTTTTCTTACAGGTTAGTAGCATGGTCAGTGTACAGATTGAGAAGAGAGACTCTGGGGGTAAGAAGACCTGTTACACTTACAGCAGCCACAGTTGAGTGGCATGGAAGGCAGGGCTGACTGCATGAGATTTTAAGGTGGAAAGATAGGACTGAAACATGACTGGTAGGTTACTAGGGGAAAGGGAGCGGAACAGTGTATATCCAAATTGAGGTTTGGGGAGAATAGTTTTGCTGTACTGTGTTGATTTTAGGGACTGATATTTTCTTAACTTTTATTCAGCTGGGTTTTATGCCTACATAGCCTCAGTACCAGCAGCCACTAGAAAATTGTATTTTTAAATCAAGCCTTGTGAGAGAAAACCAGACCTTCAGAGAGCTTGAAGCATCTCGAAGTTGTAGAACTATCTCTAACAATAGGATTGTGGCTCTTGTTGGTAAGCATGATAAAAATAGAGAAATTATTGCCCATTAAATTCTTCACTTGGTTTAAAAACTATACCATGATTTATGTTTCCTTTTTCTGTTCTTACTCCAGAATGTTTTTTGAGCTTACCACAGACCTACTTTACATAAAGAAACTCTAGGTATGCTGCTATAATTTTTAATAAAGTAGGAGGGATGTAATCCAGAGGACTGGTACTGAGAATTCATTTCTGAGTTATGGGTACCTACTTTATTTTGAATCTTCCATCAGAGCTACATTGATAAACCAGGCTCTCAAAAGAAGAGCTGGATCCAGGTAAGAGAAAAGGAGACCTAGCAGGTTAGTCAGGAATTTCAGGTTAAGCCACTCTAACCTCACTGTCTGTTCACATTGGGGAATGTTTTCTCAGATATTTTCTTTCTTTTCTTTTCTTTTTCTTTTTTTTTTTTTTTTTTTAAGATTTATTATTTATTTATTTGACAGAGAGAGAGAGACAGCCAGCCAGATAGGGAGCACAAGCAGGGGGAGTGGGAGAGGAAGAAGCAGGCTCCCAGCGGAGGAGCCTGATGTGGGGCTCGATCCCAGAATGCCGGGATCATGCCCTGAGCCAAAGGCAGACGCTTAACGACTGTGCCACCCAAGCGCCCCCTCTCAGATATTTTCTTAAAATGAAAAGGGGATAGAATTTGGTTCTTTGGGTGTGAAAAAAAAAATCTTACTCTTTTTATGGATACAGCACAGATAGACACACACACACACAGTATCTGTGGCAAAACTAAACCTAGTCATCTGTTGGAAACTCTTTTGGTACACCAATCAGGATATTTTAATCTTTTACTGTTTAGTTGCAGCAAGGAAATTTCTTTTTGATCCTGTTGAACACAAGGTCAAAGTTGATTTGTAACAATTTATGCAAATGTAAGTGTATACTTACCTGAAGCGTTGTTAATCATGAACACTTATGAAAAGATGGCCAAACAAATAAATAGACTTTAAGGTATTTTCATTAGATGATATATTTAGAGAGTCATTTTCTTATGTGCAGTCCTTAAGAATACTAATACTGCTATCATAATTAGTTTTTTCATTTATATTGGAATATCTGGAAGTCCATAGGATTATTAAATACTTCCTTTATACTTCTGTGTGGTACCAAGTGTGATTTGAGTGTTCCTCCCAAAACTAAAAATTGGTTACTAGTCCTGTGGTTTTACAAAAAACTATTTTATAATTTTATATTGTAATTACTTAAAGTCAATTTCTTATCTTTTTAAGATCAGCCCTTGGATTTCATGGTCTTCTGGTAGTTTAAGATAGTAATTGGATTTCGATATTTCTTGGTACTCTGGTAGTTTGAGACAGTAGTTGACAGCTTGTTTAAGAATAACAGCTCTGGGAAGTGAGCCATGGATTACTGAAATACTGTTAATTCCATTTATTGTTTCTATAATATGAAATACAGTTTCGTAAATAATGTATTTTGAAAGGTACCACATATCAGATTAAAGGTAAATTGAAATTAGCTGTGAAATACTTTTACATATAGCATAGATGGACTTTCCCACTTCTGTGTGTTTAAAATAGAATGGAAGCAGGAAGGCTTGTGAATGAAGTACCCATAAGATGGGAATCTTATTTGTTTCCCATAGTCTAAGCTTAAATTTTTCTCTCTGGCCATAGGACGATTGTGTGTGCACATGTGTGCATGCATGTGTGTGGTAAAAAACACAGATTTACCCTTCTTAACAAATTTTTAAGTGTATAGTACAGTATCGTTAACTATAAACACAATGTTGTACGGCAGATCTCTAGAACTTTTTCATCTAGCATAATTAAAACTCTATACCCATTGAACAATAACTCCTCATTTCTCTTCCAGCTCCTGGCAACCACCATTCTACTTTTTGTTTCTGTGAGTGTTGACTACTTTCAGTACCTCACATAAGTGGAATTCCTCCTGTGATTGGCTTATTTCACTTTAGCATAACATCCTCAAGGGGCACCCATGTTGTAGCATATGACACGATTTTCTTCTCTTCCGTGGTTGAACAATATTCCACTGTATATATTCACCACATTTGTTTGTTTGTTCATCAGGGGACTTTCAGGTTGTTTCTACCTCTTGGCTATTGTGAATAATGCTGAAGTGAAGATAGGAGTGCAAATACCTCTGTGAGATCCTTATTTCAGTTCCTTTGGGCAAATAATCAGAAGTTGTATTGCTGGATCATATGGTAGCTCTATTTTTTTATTTTTTGAAGCACCTCTATTCTATTTTCCATAGCAACTGTATCATTTTACGTTCTTAGCAACAGTTTTACAAGTATTCAGATTTCTCTACATTCTCACCAACACTTTTTTCTTTCTGTTTTTTCTTTTCTCTCCCTCCCTCTCTCTTTTTTCTTTTTCTTTCTCTTTTTCTCTTTCTTTCTTTCTTCTTTCTTTTCCTTCTTTTCTTTCTTTCCTATTTTCTTTTCTTTCTTTCTCTTTCTCTTTTTCTCTTTTTCTCTCTCTCTCTCTCTTTCCTTCTTTCTTTGACTGTCCTAACAGGTGTAAGTTGATATCTCATTTTGGTTTTTGATTTGCATTTACCTGATGATTAATGATGTTGAACATTTTTCATGTGTCTGTGGGCTATTTGTTTGTATTCTTTGGAGAAATGTCTATTCAAGTCCTTTGCCCATTTTTTAATTGGGTGTTTTGTTTTGAGATGTTTTGCTTTTGAGACATAGGAGTTCCTTATATATTAAGGATATTAACCCCTTATCAGATGCATGGTTTACATATATTTTCTCCCATTCTGTAGATTGCCTTTTCACTGTTGATTGTTTTCATGGCTGTGCCAGCAGCTTTCAGTTTGATGTAGTCCCATTTGTCTGTTTTTGCCTTTGTTGCTTGTTCTTTCCGTGTCATATCCAAGAAGTCATTGCCAAGACCAATGTTATGAAGTTTTAGAAGTTTTACAATTTCAGGTTTTGAGTTAAGTCTTTAATTCATTTTGAGTTGATTTTTGTGTATGGTGTGAGATAAGGGTCTGATTTCATTTTCAGCATGTGGATATCCAATTTTTTCCAGCACCATTTATTGGAGAGACTATTCTATCCCTATCCCTATTCTGCAGTCTTGGTGCCCTTGTACAAAATCAGTTGACCATATATGTGTGGGTTTATTTCTGGGCTCTGTATTTTGTTCCATTGGCCTGTATGTTCGTGTTTATGCCAGTACCATTCTGTTGTAAGTACTGTAACTTTGTAGTATATGTTTTGAAATCAAGAAATGTGAGGTTTCCAGCTTGGTTCTTTTTTCTCAAGATTGTTTTGGATATTCAGAATCTTTTGTGGTTGTTTCATATGACTTTTAGGATTGTTTTTTCTATTTCTGCCAAAAATGCCACTGGGATTTCTATAAAGATTGCATTGAATCTATAGATCACTTTGGGTAGTAAGGAGACTTTAACAATATAAAGCCTTCCAGTCTCTGAATATGGGATATCTTTCCATTTATTTATGTCTTCTTTAATTTCTTTCAGCAATATTTGATAGTTGTTAGTGTACAAGTCTTTCACTTCCTTGCTTAAGTTTATTTCTAAGTCTTTTATTCTTTTGATGAGATTATAATTGAGATTTTCCATAATTTTCTTTTTGGATTATTCATTGCCCAGATATGTAAACACAACTAATTTTTGCATGTTGTTTTTATATCCTGCAACTTTGCTGAATTCATTTTTTCGTGCTTATAGTTGTCTTATGGAATCTTTTAGGGTTTTTTTTTTGTTTTGTTTTTGTTTTTTTTTACTCATAAGAGCACATCAACTGCAAACAGATAATTTTACTTATTCCTTTCCAGTTTGGATGCTTTTTGTTTCTTTTACTTATCTCTGTGGCAGAGAACATTTAATATGATCCAGGGCAGATAAAGAATCAAAAAAGATGAGAATTTTTCTGGGTATATCAATTCTTAAGTAAGAGCTACTTATGTTAAAGTAATGCCAATTACAAAATGGTTCTCCCATGTTTATTTTTTCTGATGAATATAATTTTAATTTTTTATAGTTGGTATTTTGATTGGTATTACATTAATTCAGGGATTAATTCATGAGACAGTTGCAATCTTTACCATAGTAAATTCTTCTCTTCAAAAGTGAAGTGTCAGGGTGCCAAGGTGGCTCAATCAGTCAAGTGTCTGACTCTTGATTTCAACTCAGAGCGTGATCTCAAGGTCATAAGATTGATCCCTGCGCCTGAGATTCTCTCTCTCCCTCTCCCCATCCCCTTCACATGCGCACACTCTCTCTTTAAAAAAAAAAAAAAAAGTGAGGTTTCTTTCCATTTTTTATCTCCCACAATATCTTATTTATGGCCTACAAATTTTAAAGCTTATCCTTAGATATATAATTTAATTTGATATATTCTAATTTGTTAACTTAAGGATTTTTAAAAATTGTTATTTTGTTTCTTTGCTTTCATGACACTGTGCTAGATACGGTGAGTTGCTAGATATGGTGAGTCCAGTAGCCAAGTATAGATTTGATGTTCTAGAAATAAGGGAATTACTTAAGGTTTGACTTTAAGCTATTACAGTTATTATAGTACAAATTTTATGTCCCCTCTAAGTTTCTTAAAGTCAAGGAAAGTCTTGTTCATTTCTGGACCTCTAGCTCTAGTCTCTAGAACATTCTCTTTTATATCATATTTGCTGCTCAGTGTATGGTGGTTGTTGAATATATTCTCAAGAGAGACCATATAAAGAGTAACCGTTCACCTTTATCCAAATTAAAGCATTAGATATTTTCACAAATGACATATATACACAAACGTACACTCACACAGGTATCTCTTCACAGAATTATAAGCTGGAAGGTATAACAAGTTGAGAAAACTTGCTTTTAAAACTTAAGAAATGATAATTAAAAGCATTTTTAATCTCAACTTGCTCTGTTCTTAGTTACTGTGCTAAATTACTATTGATAATGCAAAGACTTATTTCATTATAATGACATTTATCAAACCATATCATCTTATTAGGGTTATGAAGATGTTAAACATTTAGAAGAGAGACATAAAGATGACTAAAGGAAAATAAGAAAGCAAAGAAACAAAATAGGAAATAGGAAGCAAAGTAAGAAAACAAAGGGAAATTGAGGATGACTTGTAAATTTGTGTTTACTTCACAGGGGACAGAAAGGAAATAGGATACACAGTTTCCAAATAGACTAAGACTTAGTTCTCTGTTGGTTCTCTCCCAATACAGATAATCCTTAAATTTTCCCAGTTTGGTTTTGAAATAACCTCTGCTTCTTCAGTTTGAAGAGACATGTCAGCTGCCTTCATACAATGACTTGGAATTAGATGCATAAGCTGTTACACAGAGCAAAATGACAGTTCTGCCTCCCAACCATTAGTTCTGTTTTGACAGCTTCACCATATTCATCCAAACAACAATACTTGTATAATTATTTTATTGAATTTTTTTAGTTATAATTTTATAAAAAAGTAAATGGATAGTTTATTAATTCAAAATGCTTATGTTAATGGAAGAAGAGTAGACTTTATAAATGTACCCAGTTTACACCAGTGAAATAATTAGGCATACCAAAATGGCGGTCAGTTAGGTATGCATTTGACTTAAGGTTATGTATTATTTTGTTGAAGAAAAAGTCAAGAATTTTATGAAATGTTAGAAATACAGTGATTGTCAGTTTGTATCTAAAAGGCAAGGAGGTATTAGGGATTCTGTGTTTTATTATAGTTTTCAGGGAAAGACCCCACCTCCTTGACATTCAAGTCTCCTCTTTTGTTCTTACACATATGACTAAATACAGCTGTTTACAGGAAAGCATTATATAACAAATAGAAATGCCTATAATCTGGTTCTGTTCTCTATTAAATAGAGGAACTAATCTCTTGTTTATTAATCCACTAAAACATTTGTGAAGCACCTATTACAGTTTGGACAACCTTTTTTACAAATGGATGGTAATTATTATATCAGCATAGGATACTATTTACTGTAATAACTAAACTAGAACATATGAGTGGCTTAACATAATAAAGTTTTATTTCAAGTTTATGTAGTTTAGTGCAGATGCTCAATGTGTTAGATGATTTCTTTCTACTAGTGACTCAGGGACCCGGACTTCATGCATTTCCTGTTGCCTCACAGTGTCATGTAGTTTGCTGATAAGGAAGTAAATAGCGGGACCAAGGACACATTGCTTTTGCTCACTTTGCATTGGCAAGAACTAGTCTCTTGGGCACATTAGTGTTCACCCTGAGGGAAATGTCTTTGACTAGATGATTGCCTCCCACCAATAACTTCTACACAATGGAAGGGAGAACACAGATTATTTGTGAATAGCTAGCCAGCTCTGTCACAATAGTAGTAATGTTGATAGTAGTAGTGTATTAGTTTCCTCTGGCTACTGAAACAGATTACCACCAACTTCGTGGCTTGAAAAGCACAAATTTATTCTCTTAAGAGTTGTGGAATTCTGAAATCCAAAGTGAATTTCACTGGGTCGAGATCCAAGTGTCTATAGGGCTGCATTCTCTGTGGAGACTCACAGGGGGAATGTTTTTCCTTGCCTTTCCCAGCTTCTAGAGCTCCATTCCCTGCACTCCTTAATTCTTGGCTTCTTCCTCCATCTTCAAAGCATAGCACTTGCTTCTTATCTTAAACTCAAGTCTCCCTCTGATTCCCTCTTACGAAGACACTTGTGATTACATTTAGATAATTCAGGATAATTTCCCCATCTCAGGATCCTTAATTTCATCACATTTGCAAAACCCTTTTTGCCATATAAGGTAATATCACAGGTTTTAGGGATTAGGATCTTTCTACCTTTGGGGCCATTACTCAGCCTGCTGTTGAACACTTAATATGTATTATATTTATTCTGAGAACTTCTCAAGTCCTTGTATTTTTCTGCCTGTTTACTTGGTTTATTCATGATCTGCTCTGCTTGTAGGCTTGCCTGTTTTTCTCAATTAGGGTTTCTTTCTTTCCTCCTCGCCCGTCCTGCCTCCTGCCTGCCACTTTTTGGAAGATATATTCTTCACTTTAATGTCTAAAAATTTTATGAAAAATCCTAGACTCTCAGAATTGGAAAGAATTTTTAGAGATTATCTAGTCTAACCACCCTGGTCTACAGTATCCAATTAAGTGTGCTAGGATTTGGGGTGGGGGTACCTGTTTATTCTTTGGAGTGTGTTTCTCTGGAGCTTTGAAGAAAGTACTTTAAATCTCTTAGGCCGTTTTGGATTATTGCTGTATAGAAACTCTTTTCTTTTTTCCTGCCCAAATCTGGCTTTTTCAGTTACCTTTAAAAATTGAATTGTGGATTTTTTTCTTTGAATTCCTTTTCCCCACAAAAATGTTGACTTTAACCATTCTCATGATCACATAGAAAATGACTTCATAGGAAAAAGGAGGCACTTTGGATTAACACCATTTTCTGGGAAAGATGTAGTTGAAGACTTAAAGCCATTCGCAGGTTTTTGTAAAACAAAGGAGTAGCAAATAAGCAATTAATTGTATAAAATATGGTAATAACTGGTTGAAATTAAAGCAAAAACAGACATTCTTGATTTGGAGTCAACATACAGAGGAATTATGTCATATCATAGATTTATTTAGGCAACAATTTTGTGGATCACATAGAAGTTGCTAGGGATACAAAGATGATTAAGGCATAATCCTGTCCTAGAGGATATAATATTCTAGTGAGAACGTAGAAATTCAGACATTGATGCAGTGTCGTGAGAGCTATGATACATGCAAAGATCACAGTAGAAGATGCAATGCTTAACCAGTTGTGAGTAACAGAAACCACAACTCAAGGTGGTTTAAACAATTCAGGGAATTTACTGATCATGTGCAGGTATATCTGAAGCTCACAGAAGCAGATGAGGCTTGCTACGGAGACTCAAGTGAGCCTTCTTCCTTCCCCTGTTTTCCTCTTTTTCCTCAATGCTTTCTGCAGATCAGCTTTATTCTAATGCTGGCTCCCTTTAAAGTTGTGCAGTGACTACCCCCAGAAAGAGAGCTGCTGTCCTCCAACCATCAAACTAAAGTCCTAATGTTCATTCTGACTAGATCAACTTTGATCTCATGTAACCCCTTCACTGGTTTGGGGAAAGTTCAATTGAGAGGGGAGGTGAAAGCAAAATTTAGAACTTTCAAAGTATTTAGTACATCCTTGAAAATTGGTGTTAGTCTTATTTGGCTTTATTATTTCTAATTAGATTATTTAAATTTATTATTTCTAATTGGATTTTTCTTAATATAATGAAAATCAGGAATTCTTAATGGTCTGAAGTAAACTCAGAAGAGGATCCTAGTTCAGTGATTTTCTTCTGAAGTTTTGGAAACCTAGAAATTTCCTGTTTTTCTTCCTTTGGAAATCTTTGACTTTGTACTCACTTGATTGCAGAAATTAAGAACCCGACATACTGTCTTTTCTCTGTTACTTCTTCCCTTGTAACTGGGGCAGTAGGGTGGGTTTTGTTTTTTTTTTAAAGATTTTATTTATTTATTCAACAGAGAGAGAGACAGCCAGCGAGAGAGGGAACACAAGCAGGGGGAGTGGGAGAGGAAGAAGCAGGCTCATAGCGGAGGAGCCTGATGTGGGGCTTGATCCCGTAACACCGGGATCACGCCCTGAGCCGAAGGCAGACATTTAACCGCTTTGCCACCCAGGCGCCCCAGTAGGGTGGGGTTTTGACACAGGGTTCAAATGGTTCACGGCTAGGCTACTTTAAGTCTCAGCTACATTTAGAGTAGGAAAATGCCAAGGCAAGAAATGGCAGGACTTGACATAATGACCTGATACGATTTGAGCTTAACTTAGGAAACCTGTTTCTTACTTTGCTATCAATATACTTTTAGTTAGGCTATTCATAGTATATAATGCTTTAAAAACTGAATTAGTAATGCACAGCTACTTTCATTAGGATGTAAGTCCTTCCATTTGTTCTTTCTGCACGGTCTCTGGTTCACCACATTTGCATTCACTGCAGTTGTGTTTTTCTCTATCACAAGTGTTCTTTCAGGAGCCAGAGCATGTGACACGGCTATAGGATTGCTAGATCTTATTTTGAAGAATTTGGGCAAGAAGGGAGTAGGAGAGCGATTATTTACTAATAGTCCGACCAGGCTAAATAGAATCCCATTCTGCATCCCAGTGCAGTTGGAGCAAGGCCCTTGAATCCAAGAGAAGCCTGTGTATGTGGGCCATCTGGTAATCCAGTACTGCTGGAGGGTAGGCCTCTCAGCTCAGGAGCCTGGGGAGGTATGTTTGACACTCCTGGTGTATAAGGGTTCCTGCCCTAACTTAAAAAAGAATTACTTCCTTGTGCTCAAATTGTATTAAGTGTTATTTGGTAGTAAAAGAACAAAGCCATGTTATGTTTTCTAGTGAATTATATGATGATTATGTCCAAGGCATAATATTAAAAGCAAATGCTGCTATAGCCCTTACTCTGTACCAGGCACTGTTCTAAGCATTTTACATATATTAGCCCATTTAACTTTTCCAACAGCCGTATGAGATGGTTATGATTATTTTTGTCCCCATTTTGCAGAGGAAGAAATTGGCACAGAAAGGTCAAGTAAATTGCTCAAGCTCACACAGCTTATGAGGGACAGAGATAGTATTTGAATCTAGATAGTCTGGGATCAGCGTTCACGCTTTTAATCACTGTACTTTTGTCAAGATTGAAAATGTAATTAAATATAACATCAGTAACATTATTTATTATGTTTTGAAACAAGTTGACCTTTTGAAACTTACCCTACTGAATATTCAACATGCTTGTTTTTTATTCTAGGAGAAGACTTCGCAGTTGTACAGCAAGAAATTATTATGATGAAAGACTGTAAACACCCAAATATTGTTGCTTATTTTGGAAGCTATCTCAGGTACATTTTTTCCCATCACCTAATACATTTAACAAAATAAAATTAGCTCTAATCGCATGTTTTGTAATTTTCTTCATGCTTTGAAGATACAGAATACTTTCAGTGAATGAAATTTTTATTTCTGACCTGTTTATGTTAATTCTGTGACCAATATTGTAGTCTGTGATTTTTATCTTGTACTCTTGGGAATTCTGGATGTGGTTTCAGTGAGGAGGCTGACGAGTAAAAATTGACCTCCACGGTTACTCTTCCTGTGGTAGACTAGAGATCTAACCATGCCATCACACTGCCCCTTATTTCTGGACTTGGGTGGATTTAGAAAGTCAGGAGCACCTCTAACGGCTAGGGTTTTAGTGGAGACTTTTTCCTCCTTTTGTGCTTCTGGCCTCCAGGTACTGCGTCATCCCTTCCCTTCATTTTGTCCAAAGGACTAGGAACTGTAATTATTTCACTGATTCTTACTTTCCCAGATCGTAAAGTAAACTTAGACCGTGAATTTGCGGCCTCTTTGGTTTGGCAGGACCACGCCGGGTTCCCCAGGTCATAGTCCATAGGGGATGACCTCGAGGTCAAATCCTGTTTTTCCATTCACTTCTGTGTGCAGTTATAGCTGAATGCTGTGACCTAGTTGTTTTTAAGGTTCCTCCCCAAAGGAGGATTGGAAAATGTTTTCTTATGTATTAAAAAAAACTCTTCAACATTTTATTCTGCTTTACTGTGAGATATATAAGGAAGTAGCTTATTGCAGCTTCCATTGTCCTGTGATCCAGGTATAAAAAACCCCACTTCTGTCCTGATGCAGTCACAGCGTATATGGAAAAGACAGGGCAGTTCTGCTCTCTCTTCTACCCAGCTCGCAAAAAGCCAACCAGAACAACTCTTCTTGATTCTAACCACCCTTGAACAGTTTTGATTGCCCCACCTTCATTAAGATTGAAGAGTGGGTTTAATGGAGACTTCAGTTAACATAGGGACAGGAACTACTCCCAGGTCAATGACTGTTAACACATTTTGAATGGGTTCTATAACAGCCAATTTAAAACCACTTTAATGGTGAGTGGTTCAAACAGTTACCTTACACAGTTTCTGCATCAGTCTTTATTTTATGGACAGACCCAGCACAAGCAATTTTACTGTATTAGGTCAAAGAAACAGTCTCTCTCTTTCTCTCTTTTTTTTATTTACAAAGATTTTATGTATTAGAGAGAGAGAGAGTGGGAGAGACAGGGGAGAGAGAATCTGAAGCAAACTCTGTGCTGAGCAGATCCCAGCACAAGGCTTGACCCCTTGCGAGATCATGACCTGAGCCAAAACCAAAAGGTGGGTGCTCAACCGACTGAGTCACCCACCCAGGTGCCCCAGAAACAGTCTTTAAAATCCGTGAAGTTTGTGATAAAAATAATCGATTGTGCCAATGCATTAAAATCATCACTTCAAAGCAATTTTACTGGTACTGGTCCTAACAAAATGACCTACTTACACTCAATTGAGAAGCATCACGAAATGTTTTTCTCCCCCAAGGACAAACAGGTCTTTTATCTAAGAGTATTTCTCAAACATGGTCTGAGTCTTCTGAAACTATGGGACCATTCAAAGCTTAACCTATTATTCCGGGATAGCCTCATCCATTTATATGTTAACCTTGGTCTTTTTGCCATTGAGACAATAGCATATTCGGTAGTTAAGAGCTTGAGTACTGAGTCAGATTGTTTGGGTTGGTTGAGTCATGACTCCATCATTTATTAACTGAATGACTTGTAGCAAATTACTTAAACACTCTGACCCTCCATTTCCTCATCTATAAAATGGGGATAGTCATAGATACATGACATGATAACTATGAAGATAATGAGTAAATACATATAAAGTGTTAAGAACAGTGGTTAAAATATAATGCTTCATAAATACTAACCCCTATTACTACTACTTTTGCTACTATTACTATTTCTGCTTCTTAACTATTTTTAAGTGTTATCATATTAGTATCTCATTTGATCTTTTCAACAACACTGATACTACTCTGGTAGATACTATTTCCATTTTATAAATAAGATGCTTGATCAAGTGTTTATAGTCCAATTTCAAGTTACTGACAGATTCGAGTTCTAGTTTTTTCTGTACTATTGTGCTCATGGATCATATGACTTTTGACTTAGTCTTTCTCTTACTTGCCAAAGAGCTGGAAATAAACTGCCCCTGCCCCCCCACCCCCCACCCCCGGAAAAAACCCCTAACACTAAACTAAAACTGGACATTTGTCTGGGTTACTTAGGCGAGTCTTCCTACACAAGTTCGGCAGCAAAAAGTTTGTTCTTGTTACCCACTAAAATGTGAATTCCTCTTGAGTTTATATCCATTTTTGTTGATACATCTTGGTTTTGGCTTGGAGCAAAATAGTGCAACTCTTTAGTGACACACCCATTAACTTTTACTTCTAGACATGCTACGAGAGAGCCAATTAAGTTATGCTTAACAAAAATTGTATTTACTTCTAGATTTCAGGAAATGTATTCTGACTATATTCTGAATATCCTTTTTAAAGTAAACTTTTTATTGGAGCATAATGTACATACAGAAAATACACAATTTATGTTTTATGTATAGCTAGATGAATTTTTTAAAGGGTACTTTTAATCCAAATATAAGAATATGCAGAGCAAAATTGCCCAGAAACCAAAGTAAAACAGACAGAATGAGAGTCATTTTTTCAACAGAGCTATCTGTGGTAGTTTGGAGTTGCGTGATCTAACATAAGAAATCCTGGTTAAATAGATGATTTTATTCTGTAACTGGCATAGCTGATAAAAGTGATAGGAAAGCAAACAATAGTATAACAGAGTAGCAATTAATCCTCTCTCTAGCTCTTCTTTTCTGTAGAGATTCTTCCCTTGTTTCCTAATTAAAGTCCAGACTCAGCCAAATTTAGAGTATGGAATACTAATGATTAGACTTGCAAGGTGTTAGAGCTGGAAGGAACTAAGTAAGGGGTCTTGTCACCAGGCCCATGCTTTTTACTGATGAGAAAATGGGGTGCTGGGTCAGTGACTTCTTTTTTTTTTTAAAGATTTTATTTATTTATTTGACAGAGACAGACAGCCAGCGAGAGAGGGAACACAGGCAGGGGGAGGGGGAGAGGAAGAAGCAGGCTCATAGCGGAGGAGCCTGAGGTGGGGCTCGATCCCATAACGCCGGGATCACGCCCTGAGCCGAAGGCAGACGCTTAACCGCTGTGCCACCCAGGCGCCCCATGGGTCAATGACTTCTTTAAAGGTCATCCAAAGATGGATGGATCTAAACCAGGCCCTGCAGATCCCTGGTTGGCTGTCTTTTTGGTGTACTTCCCAGCCTGGGAAGGCCAGATTTCATCTCAAAGGGAACATGGTTTCTTGGATTCCTTCTCATTACCAAATGATTTTACAAAAGACAATGAGCTTATTTTTTTGAACTTGATATAAACCCCCTAAAATATATACTGTTCTTAGCAACTTTCTTCCTTCTTATGGCCATTATAGCCTGTTACAACAAATTAAGACAAAAGAATCGAGGAAATTGAGTTAATGTGGTTTTACCATTAATACATCTCCCCTTCAGGAACTCAGACTTACTCTATGAATTTCATGAATAGATGACCAGCATATAATTAAGTTCAGAAGCCTCTTTTATAATAATGGAGCTATGCTCATTTCCTGAAGAAGTACTGAAACTGAGCTCCTGAAAAACAGAATGCCTTGTGTTAACTTTTTTTTTTTTTTTTTAAGATTTTATTTATTTGTCAGAGAGAGAGAGAGAGAGCACAAGCAGGGGGAGTGGCAGGCAGAAGGAGAAGCAGGCTTCCCACTGAGCAGGAAGCCTGATATAGGACTCAATCCCAGGACCCTGGGATCAAGCCAAAGGCAGACGCTTAACCGACCAAGCCACCCAGGCGTCCCCACTAGTGTTATTCTTAATAGGGCATTCCCTACTCCTCTCTTCAATATCATTAAAAGCCTATTGTCTTTTAAATGCTTAAGTACCTATACTGTACAAGAAGGACTGAATGGACAAAATTTCTCTCTGAAGTTTACAGAAGTAAATAGTCTTGGTTTGATTTATATTTTTTCTGTAGATTTGTGTGTATTTATAAAACAACAGATTTAAATCATCATAGACCTATTCTTTATTCCCAGTAGACCTTAACTATTGCTTCTTTTAAGTGAATAATGACTCTTCAGGTTCCTTCTAAGCATTCCTAGCCCAACATATCCTTTCAGAACAAATTAAGAAAATTGAGACAATTCTCTCCAGTTTGAACTCTTAAAGCTGCAGTTGAAAAACAACAAATGCTTCTCAAAAAATAAGCCAATAGATCAGAACCGTACGGTAAAAAACTTCATTTGGATCAGATATTTTATTATTATTATATTTAAAGATTTTATTCATTTGAGAGAGACAGAGCACAAGCAGGGGAAAAGGCAGAAGGAGAGGGAAAGGCAGGTCCCCACTGAGCTGGCAGCCCAACATGGGGCTTGATCCCAGGACCCTGGGATCATGACCTGAGCTGAAGGCAGACGTTCAACCATCTGAGGGACCCAGGTGCCCCTGGATCAGATATTTTAAACCTTTGAAATCAAGAGTACTAGTTAGGGTGAGCATAATTTATCTCCTAACATTTGTAAATCACCACCATTATTCACAAAGTGTTTTTACATTTCTCAGGATGTATAGAGTGCTGTATTGGTTTTTTGAGATGTAAAGACAGATAAAACACACCCCTTGCCTGTAAGGAGTTCATAATCTAATAGAAGAAATACACATGAACAAATAATTGCAACATAATATGCTGGGTGCCATAATAATTTCCATGTAAGATCCAAAGTGATGAAGATGGTAGAAAATCTAATTTTGTCAAAGTAAGGGAGTAGAAAATCGTAATGTCTGGCAAAGGAAATGTATGCATGAAAAAAAATCATGACGTTCTCAGGAGACAACTAATAGTTTCATTAGAGCTTAAAAGGAAAGGGTGTAGTTGCAGTAGGTAAGCCATGGAGATGTGGCCAAAAAGGAACCATTTATCCCTTAATTAGGACGTGTAGGTATTGAGCATACTCGCTAAAAATTTTAACACAGAGTGATATATTCTGTGGAGGAGGGACCTGGTGTGTAGGGGATTGAGAAAGGGAGTAAGTTCATTTTATTACAGTACATTTGTTATAGTAATCCAGGAAAGAGATGGTTGTGTCTTGAGTTACATAGAAACTGGGAGAAATTTTTTTCTAGAGCTAAAGGTGAGGCCGGAGAGGGAAAGAAACCACAGGATCTTAATAACTGGAAATGCTTTTTTGAGTGCTCACACTATGGAAATAAAAATTATAGTTAAGTTCACTTTAATTTACAACTAACTACCTGTTTTTAAAAAAGGAAACTTTTAATTTTGGAACATGTTAGATTTACATGAAAGTTGTAAAGATAGTACAAAGAGTTCTCAGTGTTCCCTAATGCTGACCTCTTATGTAACCATGGTATTTTTGTCAAAACGAAGAAATCAACTTTGGTACAATACCATTAGCCAAACTAAGATACTTCGTACTGATTTCACCAGTTTTCTACAGTGTTCCTGTTTTGTTATTAGTTTTTTGGTTATACTGCCACAAGCATCATTTGTTTCCTTCAAGTACAATGGGAGTCGTAGTAATAGCAGTTACTTCAAACCCGTATAAGATAGTTAGCAGTGTCCCTGGCCTCTACTGGATGCTGGTAGCACCTCCCCAGTTGTGACAACCCAAAATGTCTTCGACATTGCCAAGTATTCCTTGAGGGGCAAAATCACCCCCAGTTGAGAACCACTGCTTTAAGCAAAAAAATTGGTGGAACTCTCTTATGAGAATACCTCCTTATACTGGTATTGCTGGTGTGTTTCCTACAGAACAAATGTGTCTATGGAATAAGTAATTTGGGAAAGTAGTGAACGAAACAAAATTAAAGAAGTTATATTTCTTATTCCTTTCCCCTTTCCTATCTGTTCCCCTTTTTTAATCTCCTTCTTCCTCCTCCCCTTTCTCCACTTCCCAACTTTCTCCATCCCCATTCTTCCTTCCTTTCTGCTGTCTCCTCTCCTCACCTTTTCCTCCTTTCCTTCTGTCAGCTCCCCCTGCCTCACTGCAGGATTTCTTAGAGCCTTTAATATATCAGTGGCATTTTAATTTCCAAGAGAAGACTGTAGTACATGACATTTCTAAAACTGGTTTAACTGTACATTGATTTTTTTTATGGGAAGTATACTTCCCATAGGTTTGCTGTTCAGTCACCTATTCCTTGGAAATTAGTAGGTTGAACTGGGGGTTGTTAGGTATAATTATAGATAAATAGGTTACCTTATATCCCTGAATACAGAACTATCCCTCATTGTTAAAGGGGAAGCAGATAGATGAATTACCTATAACCTTTGGAAGGCAGTGGTTTTTGCATGTCTGTTTAAAAACGCACCGGGGCACCTGGGTGGGTCAGTTGAGCGTCGGACTCTTGATTTTGGCTCAGGTCATGATCTCGGGGGTTGTGAGATCGAGCCCTTTGTTGGGCTCCACACTCAGGGGAGTCTGCCTGAGATTCTTTTTCTCTCTCTCCCTTGCTCCTCCCCCTGCTCACACGCGCGTATGCTCACACATACACACACACACACTCTCTCTCTCTAAATAAATAAAATCTTTAAAAAATATAAAAATACACCAGAACATTTTAAATTCAGTTCACATTAAATAAGTTTATGCTATATTAAAACAACTAGCAGTTATTAAACTTTTTAATTTCACATTGATAGTTCTAGTTAGGAGTTGAATTATTTTGCTGAATATGGTGGAGTGGCTATTAGCAAATACTTTTGTTCACCAAGATAACCCACAGTTAAGTACTGGGATCAGGGGACTGCAGTGTGGGGCCATGGCTGGCCATCCCATCTCAGCAAGAATGATTTGGTATGCCGGTTTCTAGCAGACATTCTAGAGCTGCGGATTCTTGGTGATCTTGCTCACATTTTATTTTACTTTTTAAATTATGTTATATTTGGGCAAAATATGTAAATTCTGTATTGTTTAATTGGTTTAAAGTCTGATGTGTTAAAAAGTATGTTTTAGAAATTGTAAGATTGTCAGTTCAGTGAAATAGAATTAATATTAGAGTGTTAGTTCCTGTATGCTCTAGTAAGCATTCAACTAGAAGATTAAAGTGGTGAACTTCCCCCCTTTATTTATTTTTCTATTCCTTATAAGATAGAAAGACAACTTTACAAAATAAGAGAAAAGAATTCTAAAGAAATTTGATACCTTTAGTGATACCTCGAATATTTACCTCAGTGGTTGTTTCAATTCAGATACCTAGGGCCAAAGATTTTAGAAGGTACTGGCCTGCATAAAATGGGCCAATTGACTTGAGTCCTTTTCCTATTAGGCAGATGGCTTGGTGAATGACCAAAAGCAGATGTAGATTTGTCATCACAAGGGGGTCTTTCATGGAACAGATGGAAGTCCTTTTTCTGATAGACTCTGAATAGTCAACTTTTTTTGATAATAATACCAGACTTAATAGAATGTTATAAATTAAAAATATTTTAGGCATCTTAAAAAGTAAAGTATATATATAGTATATATTTTCTCAAATTCTGATTTTTTAAGTTTGAAAAGTTATTTTTCATAGAATGACTAGAAAATCACGTTTTTAAGCAGGATGGGAAAAGGGGATAGAACAGCATCAAGTGGAGGCTGATGTAATATTGAAATATGTAAGGAAGCAAAGAACTCATTTCCTGTGTCCATTTTCTCTACTGAGGAGAATCGTTTTCAAATTGGAAAGGGTAAGAAAAGCATTTATTAAGAAGGGATGGAAACACAACATAGGTGAGGAGATAATTATAGAACAGCTAGACACTTTTGAGTGAATCTAAGCTTTTAGACTTAGATAAATTATATCTTATCATACTGAAAAGTTAGCAAATAGGATTGGTACCCACTATCAGTGAGTGTCTTTTGACAAATAGGAGAGGTACCAAAATATTAGCGATCATCAGTGACCAATTTGCAAAAGAAATGAAGAGGTGATTTCTACAAAGTAGACTGTTAAACTTGATGTCAGTCATCAGCCCCCAGTAGGATAAATTATTAATCAGATAATTAGTGAGCACTTAAAAGAAAGAAGTGGTGATTAGCGTGATTTTAGTAAGAAGTCATGTCAGTCAATCCCATCTCCTTGTTTTGTTTTCTTGAAAAAGAGAATGCCAGTTTTTTTTCAAAGTAAACAGTATTTTTTTAATAAAAATTTTTTATTATGTTAGGCACCATACAGTAGTACATCCCTAGTTTTTGATGTAAGGTTCCATGATTCATTATTTGCGTATAACACCCAGTGCACCATGCAATACGTGCCCTCCTTACTACCCATCACCAGCCTATCCCATTCCCCCACCCCCCTCCCCTCTGAAGCCCTCAGTTTGTTTCCCAGAGTCCATAGTCTCTCATGCTTCATTCCCCCTTCTGTTTACCCCCCCTTCTTCTTCCCTTTCTTCTCTTACCGATCTTCCTACTTCTTATGTTCCATAAATGAGTGAAACCATATGATAATTGTCTTTCTCTGCTTGACTTATTTCGCTTAGCATTATCTCCTCCAGTCCCGTCCATGTTGCTGCAAATGTTGTAAAATCGTTCTTTTTGATGCCTGAGTAATATTCCATTGTAGATATGGACCACATCTTCTTAAAATGCCAGTTTTATTTATATATATCTTCGTTCAGTTCCAGGAGCAACTTAGGTGACTTACATAAATGTACTGCAAGATGAATTATAACAAAAGAAGTAGAAAACAGCATACGTTTATTGGGTTTGTGTTCTGGGTCCTGTACTAAGCAGTTTACATGTTATTTCATTTTATCCTGAGCAGACCCCAAAACAGCCATCCCCCCAGTTTTTATAAGATATGTGAGGAAGTCCCCAGTACCTGTTCCTGAAGCACCCGGGACAGGTATTTTACATGAAAGATTCATTTGGGGCAGATGTGAAAATATTTTAGAGCAGTGGTTCCCAAACATTTTGGTATTAGAACCCTTTTATTTTACACTCTTAGAAATTATCGAGTACCACAAAGAGCTTTTGTTTATGTGGGTTATATCTATTGATATTTACTATATTAGAGAATAAAACTTCAGAAAATTTTGGAGAAGGAATACTTAAGCACATATTGCAGTAGCTGTCAGAGGGATGACATCATCATCACTTTGTCTAGCTTCTGGAAAATTCTTCTGGATTCTCAAGAGAGTACAAAGGGAAAATAGCTTTTTAGTGTTATTATGAAAACGTTTTGACCTTGCTGCCCCCCTGAAAGACTCCCTGAAAGGCTTCCCCTCAGGAGCCCCCAGACCACACTTTGAGAATCCCTGTTCTTCGAGGAAGGATCCAGCTAACCTAGAAAGAACAGGCTGTGGTATCCTGCATCTACACATATCAAGCTGGAGCCAAAGCAGCATTCCCAAATTTATTGGTTGGTGGACTTGCCAGTCTTACACCTCAGTTTAAGCAAAGGCAGAGAGAGAGGTGCCAAATGGTAATTGTAAGCAATCTATACAGAGTAGCATTTATGTCATCAGTGAAAAAAATATTTCTAACATTCCTTAAGCTCATTAGTACAATCACTCATACAGATCAAAATAGCTTAAAAGCAAAGCCCTTGTAGTAGCTGCCTCTGGAAGGTAGACTTCCGCTCAGGGTCTTTCAATCAGCCACTTCTGGAGTGTGTGGGTAGGAGCACAGAGGGGTGTTTCCAATTAGAAATGTGTGTCACACTGTCTGTGCTCAGGTATTTTAAGGAAAACAATTGGAGAGCTAATAAGATATATGTCAGAAACAAAGTATGTGAATCAAGACTTTTTTTTGTTTTTAAATAATGAGATTTAACAAATGAGGATGAAGTTCTCTGCATATTTTTAATTAACCAGGTAAATGTGGAGCTGGAGAAAATCATCTGACTACTTTTTACACAAGAAAAGATCCAGAGATTTTAGTTAACTTCAGCCTTGCCAACCAGCAGTTTTTAGAGCAGTTGCTGAGAACCTGAAGATAGCCTTTAGCCAAGTGAATAGAAATATAAGTGTTCAAATAAAGGAGATAATTGTTAGATTCTCTGGGGTAGTTAGACTTCTCCCTCTGTAGCAATCACCAGTCATAAATGCCTTCATTCTTTTGGATAAGGCCACACATCTGCCAGCACCTGGCATCCATTCTCAGAGTTCTCAAAAGCAGGCCACGGGGCCGCTAGCTCATACTGTAACATACTGTCATGCCTTGGTTTCGTTGGTGTGTGGACCACCTGGGAATTTTAGATACTAAAGCGACTTCAGATTTCTTCCAGTCTTCTTGATATTCAGCTTTGCCTCTAGAATCACAGTATTTTTTCACTCTGTACTCCAAGTTTGCTGACCTTTGTGCTCAGATACTTGTGTTCCCTTGTTACATGCTGCATTGTCCCATCACATTCACCCAGGTCAGCTCACCTCTTAGGTCTGGTTAATCTCACCACCACCACCATGTGTGACTTACTCCTGATAACAGCTGCATTGTTTATGCAACACTTAGAACAATACTTGATTCTGGAGCCCGCGTTTTAAAAGACATTGACAATGTAGAGACTGTCCGGATGAAGATAACTAAACAGGAGTTTATAAACCAAGCATTATTTTACAGAGTGACCCAACCTGTTCTCGCTCCCTTTCCTGCCATTGTCTCAACTAGTCTGTGTTTCACTCACACTGAACCACCCACAATCTCTCAAGTGTGGCATCTTCTCTCAAATTTTCATTCTCTGCTCAGCCCCCTTCCCTGTCTCTATGATGAATTTCTACTTTAACTTCAAGACCCAAGTCAAATAATATCTCTTCCTTCGTAATTTCCCTTGACTTTCCTAGGTATTCTTACCTCTGGGTTCTCATAGAACTTTATACATGTCTGGATTATGTATTTAATCAAATTATAATCTAATCCAGGAGTCTTTTCTGTAAAAGACTGTATGGTAAATATTTTAGGCTTTGTCTGTTTCTGTCACAGTTACTCAAAAGTAGCCATAAATGAGTGTGACTGTGTTTCAGTAAAACTTTATATGGACACTAAAATTTAAATTTCATGTGATTGTCATGTCAAGAAGTAGTCTTCTTTTGATTTTTGCCCCCCAACCATTTCAAAATATAAAAACCATTCTTCGTTTCTGATCAGTACAAATCAGGCAGCAAGCTAGATTTGGCCCACTGGCTATGGTTTGCTGACTCTTGATCTAATCCATATGTTTTTTCTTTCAGTCACTGTTGCATTCATTCATTTATGAAATATTCGTTTGCTGGCTCTTCTAGTTCCTGTGAATGCAGTGGTGAGAAAGAGACATAGTAAGGCAGAATCTTCTGCATTTGATTAAACTTACTGAGTTCAGACTTCCTATTCCATTTCTGTCCCCTAAGAATAGTATATTTCCTGGTACATTTTGAGATGAAGTAATGAAGATTGAAGATTGAACAGGAATAAGCCATTAAGTCTTTGCTAATCATTTCTCCTCTGACTGTGATTATGGTATCTTAAGTGAGTGTGAGAGAGAAATGCTATCTAAACACAGTGATAAATTTTAACAGATTATTTTGGAAAGAACTTTGTTGAATAGATGCGAGGATAAAGTATACATTTTGTCTGTTTTGTTGATGACAGCACTATTAAAGTGATATGCTTTGAGATTTATTAGCATTCTGTAATGAATTTTCTACATAGTTTTTGGTATGAATGTTTTAATTAACATTTAACTTTTATAATACTATCTTGGGGTAGATGGGTAAGCTATAGGGGAGGGGAAGCTTTTAACTAAAGGGAAATTTCCTCTCATTTGGATGTACCTGATGACATTTTTATATCCTACAAATGGTGTATTTTTAAGGATTAAAACCTTGGGTTGAGTATAATAACATATTAAGTCATTCTTTTACGCATAGAGATTAACTAGCTTTTTTCTTACTTAGCACTTTGCATGTATGTGGTTTTTCAAGGTTATAGGATACAACCTTAAAATACTTGTTACCTCATATAATTTTAATCCTAACAGTGTGATACATGCTTATTTTCTCTTTATAGGAGAGATAAACTTTGGATTTGCATGGAGTTTTGTGGAGGTGGTTCTTTACAGGATATTTATCATGGTAAGACAAAAGTTATGTTTTATACACATTCAGTAGAATTTCTTAAAGTATAATTATTTACTATATTAAAGCATTAATGTTGTTTTGAGGAAAGTATGTTTTATTACTGTTTAGATAATATAAAAGAATTTAAGATCCATACGGATGAAAGGAGCACTTGCATTGTAAGTTGCAGAATTATGTGCAGTTGAATTATTTGCTAATTGTAAAGAAGACATATTATATATAGTTCAAAATTTCAAACTCAGGTTTGAAGAAACATGTAAAGGCCTTGATGGTTAACACTAAGCCAAAAGAATATCCAATTAATACATGAATAGTATTAATATAAAGATAACTGATTTTTGTTCTCATGTATTTAAGAAGCATCAGTTAAATTGTTTACTTTTTTAAATACTAGATTCTGGGGAGTTAAAAATTATTAAAGCTTTTTTAATTGAGATTTCAGTGGAGTATGTAAGAAAGATGTATGAAGTACAGTAACAGTGTATACGGTTTTTTCTCTCTCTTCCTGTCCCATCCTGGTTCTGTGAGTGGGTTATTGTCACGAACTGCAGAGTAGGTTTATTCTTTTACGGAGCTGTGCTTTTTGATTAATGTAAAATAAAATACTATTTTATAAGTCATATGTCAATTTTACGAGAAAATATTTTGGGAAATTTTTTTATTTTTCTTGATATGGGATTTGTGCTCAGGTTTTCCCATTAGGGCCTCCTAAGTAGTTTTGGGGTTGATTGTAATAAAGCAGATGTTAAAAGACTATTTGGGTAGGAATTTTACTGCCTCTATTTCACTTCACTTTACTGTATCTTCTTGGTGTAGATTTTACTTACCATAAAGATTAATGTAATAGCATTTTAAAGTACTACTAACTACAGCTGGAATGGGAAAAAGGAAGTGATAGATTTTCTGGAATTGTTTTCAAAGGCTAATGAAGAAAATGGGTTTTTAATTGGTCTTTAAAAGATACGTACACTCTAGGTAGAAAGAAGAGGTAGAAGTACATCCTAGGAGATGAAACAGCAGTACAGTGACATGCAGGTGTGACGTGTGAGGTCACTGTCATTGGTGTAGGGTCTCTATTTGGGGAATAGGGTCAGATACGGAGAACCTGGAAAGCCAGGTGGAAGAACATGAGAACATTTCTGCTTTTGAAAAGTTATTTCTTTTCTGAGAATATTTTTTTATTATGTATGGCTGTTCTTTATATTTCAGAATTTTTTTATTAATGACATTTTGATTTCAAAGGTTCAGTGAAACTTGAGAAATACTTGGCATTATTTTGTGTTGCAGGACATAGTGTTTCTGCAAGCTATTCAAAATTCAAAAAGCTATTTCCCTTTTTTTTTTTGTCTTAATTTGGACTAATTTGCCTACAATTTTTTTTTTCATACTTATTCATTTAATTTCCTTCGTCCTGAAGTTCTTTCAGCTGGGTCTTCCAGGGGAGCAAGCTCAGTCTTTGACCCTCACTCTTCAATCATAGTTTAAGTGGGGCATAGACAGATATTTTCTGTCAGCATTTTGAAGATATTAGACCACTGTCTTTTACCTTCTATAGTTGTTGGTATCTTCTGTCACTCTAACTACGTATTAATCCTTTTCAGGTGATCTTCCTTTCTAATTGACTTTAAGATTTTTTTTCCTCTTAATTTCTGGTGTTTTTAGTATCTAAACATGGATTTACATTTACTTTTCTTGCTTACGACTTAAAGTGCTTACCAGAGAGGATTTAGTTTATTCATCAAGCCTGGACAGTTATCAGTTATTATCTCTTCAGATCTTTTCTACCCCAGTCTCTCTGATCTCTCTGTTTAGAATGTCAGCTAGATAGACATTAGACCTTCTCTGTGTCTCTTAAACTCAGCTGTATATTTTGCACTTTTTAATCCCTCTGTACAGCACTGAGGATACTCAGAACCATCTTATAGTTAACTGATTTTACAGCTGTAGTTAGTACAGCTGTTTTAATTTTTGGTGACTGTATTTTTTCATTTCTAAAAAGTATTTGATTCTATTTCAAGCCTCCCTTCATTTTATATTTGTGTCTTATTCTCTTGTAATTTTTCATTCCTTCTTTTACATCTTTAGTTTTTTAAGCATACCTTTCTTCAGTCTTTCTCAGATTTTGAAGTAATTCCATCAGATATATATATATATATATATATATGCTTGCTCTTAGGTATCTGGTTCTGCTTTCTTCATGAAGAAGCAAGAAGACGAGTTTAGTTACAGAAATCATTTTATCATGATTGTTGACATTCCATTTCAATCAAATGTTGGAAATAACAAAGTAATATGAATTTCTTAATACTGATTTATTTATACTGCTCAGCAAGTGGGTCAGTGGAAGAAACAATAATTTTGCAACACCCTGGATATTCTCAAACATACATACAAGGGATTTACATGCTTATACAAAACTCTAGTCTCTGTTCACTCCAGACTGCATCCTGATTTCCACCAAATGACCTCCTCGTGGCGATGTGTATACTCTTCTTTGGCTAGTCTGTAGTGCTGTCTACTTGCACAGCCACATAAGACAGATACTTCCAGTTTCTTTCTGTGTTTCTCTTTCTCTTCTCTCTTTTATCACATTGTCATTCTGTGGGAGTAGTGTACTAACTTGGGTTACCTCATCTAGTGAAAGAGAAGTTCTTCTTTTCTAATAGCCCTAATGCTTGTGGGATTTTGCTTTTTTATAGGTGTATGCAAAGCATATTTTGATCTGTCATGCAAAATATGCAAAGCCTGCTTTTTTCTTTGTTGTTTCTCCTTTTTTTTATTTCTGCTTTCTAAAGTATCATTAAACCAATTTTTATATTTTGTTTTACTGTTCTTAATGCCATCACTCCATACGATTTTTTAAAAATTTAAATCTTCTTACAAGAGGGAACTGTATTAGTTGTCTTGTTGCTATATAACAAATGATCCCAAAATTTAGCAGCTTAAAATAACAAATATTATGTCCCAGTTTCTGAGGGTCAAGAATTCAGGAATGGCTTAGTTGGGTAATTCTAGCTCAAGTTCTCTCATGAAGTTACAGTCTGGCTGTTGGCTGGGACTGCAGTCCTCTGCAGGCTTAAGTAGGGCTCGAGAATTCACTTTCACTTTAATTCACTTAACATGGCTGTTGGCAGAAAGCTTCAGGTCCTTGATGGCTGTTGGCAGGTCTCAGTTTTTTACTCTGTGGATCTAGCCGTAGGACAGCTTGAGTGTCTTCACGAAATGGCAGCTGGCTTCCCCAGACATGCCCTCTCAGAGAGCAAGGAAGAAGCCACAAAGCCTTTGATGATGTAGTGGGAGAAGTTTCCGCCATATCTTGTTCTTTAGAACAAGTCGTTTCTGTCTAGCCCATACTCAGGAAGGGAATTAAGTTCCAACACTTGAGGTGGAAACTATCAAAGCATTCGTGGACATGTTTTGAATTATCACAGGTGTGGGGGGGGGGATACGTTTTGAATTTATACTTTTTCATGAGTTTCTTCTCTCCTTTTGTTTACTTTTTCTTTGAAGAACTAACATTGGAACCTTTCATTGTCCCAATATAATGCATTTTTTCCTCTATTTTCCATTGAACATTTTTCTTTCTGTTTAATATTGTTCTTTAACAGTTTTCTACATTCTGTTGTGTCATTTCTGGGGAATTGCTTTTCATCTACTTACTTTTTTCTTCANNAGGAATTCCATATGGCTTTTGAGAGTGGGTCCTTCCACAGCGGTGGTAGTCTAGGTCGTGGTGGTGTTTTTTCCAAGACCTCGGTGTATCCAATATATTTGAATCCTAAACCTGAGTGAAGAAGAGGCCTGTGGTGACAGAATCCAGAAGATATTTTCCCCTATCCAGATCCTAGGCCATGACACAAAATCCCCAGTCTTCTCTTTGTCCTTGTCTGCCCTTTTAAGATGAGGGTGTAGCCCTTTGAAGGTTCTGGTTTTATGGGCATATTTGTTTTAACTCTTCCTCTACAGATCAATGGCCTTTTCTTCTGTTTCCCATGTAGGGGATAAAACTAAAGCCCCAGCTTACTAAGATTGGCCTTTCCCTTAGAGACAGCTAGAATCTAATTTCACATTTTTACCATTCTGATTTTCATTTCCCCTTTTGTTTTTGGCTCCTGGGAAAGCCTCTTACTTTTTAACTTAGCTAGGAATTTAAAAGGTTATTTAAAATATTCTTTTCTGTCATTTCTAGGTGTTGTTTTCAGGGTTTTCAGGGTGTTTGCCATATTGTGGAAACAAAAATATAAAGGAGGCCCATCTTCTTGAATGAGAGGGGCTTATAAACCATAAGAATGAGTTATATGGCTTATCTTCAGACATTCAAACCCAGACTTGTCCTTAACAAAACTAAAGTGAAATAGATTTCTCTCTTTCACAATTGTAAAGTACCACAAATACCCCAAAGTAAACAGTTTTACAAAGAGGTTACTATCTAGCAAAAGACTCCATCATTGGAATTTAATTCACTTTTTAGAATTGTCTCAATAGTCTCTCCCACCTAATGTGGAGAGACTTTATTCTAAAGTGATTAGTAGGGAAAAAGAGAAAACTATTTAAATGTCTTCAGTAGTGGATAGATGCACACAGAGAAATATTATTTAAATATTATGATTGAGTTATATGTATTGATATGGAAAGTTGTCCATGGTAAGTGAAAAAAGCAGGTTTTAGAATTGTATGTGTAATATGATTACGTTCATATTCTTCTGTGAGATCTATACATACATTATTTAAAATGTGTCTCTATATAAAATTATCTGGTAGACTTTAGGCCAAACTATTGATATTGCCTATTATCGAGTAATAGTTTGGGTAAGGAAGAGACCTTTACTTTCCAGACTTGTCTATTGATTGGATTTTTATAGTGAACATATTAATTTTATAGCTATAAAGCAAATAATTTTAGGGGAAAAATATTGACTTAAAACCATCTGTAATGCAGGGTGCCTGGGTGGCTCAGTTAGTTAACCGACTTTTGATTTTGGCACAGGTCATGATCTCAGGGTTGTGAGATTGACCCCTGCTTCAGGCTCTGTGCCGGGTGTGGAGCCTGCTTAAGATTCTCCCTCTCCCTCCGCCCTTTTTAAAAAGAATTATTTATTTATTTGAGAGAAAGTGAGTGAGAAAGAGCACAAAGGGAGAGCAAGAAGCAGACTCCTTGCTGAGCAGGGAGCCTGACGTGGGGCTCAGTCCCAGGACCCTGGGATCATGACCTGAGCCAAAGGCAGTTACTTAACTGACTGAGTCACCCATGCACCCCTCTGCCCACCCCTCTTAAACAAACAAACAAACAGACAAAAAACCTAGCCTTAATACATGCATTACATATCAATTTTAGAAAAGCTTTAATAAAAAGTAGCTAAGCCTCTTGGCCATGATTTATTTCTTTTAACATTTAAAAGGTAATATTGATAGTGAGGTGCAAAAATGAAAATATAATTAATTTCAGAGACTATTTCAGTCTGTTATTCATTCCACAAACATTGATTTAGCAGCTTTCCCATCCAGGCACTGTTCTAAACACTGGGGATACAACAATGAGAAAATCAGTTTTAAAAAGTCCTGCCCTCGTGGAGCTTACATTGTAGTACAGTTGTTGAGGTGTATCAGGGCTATTGCGTAATGGAACTAGTAAAACTTCGTCATTTACTGAAAAACATGCTTTGACTAATTTCACTAATATAATTTTCTTCTCTTATAGTAACGGGACCTCTGTCAGAACTGCAAATTGCATATGTTAGCAGAGAAACACTACAGGTAAATGCAGTGCTAATTAAAAAGTACCATTCTTTATTAGATTTGGTGATTAATTGTGCATTATCTGTTAAGTAAGGATTGAGCATTCTAGTTTGTTAAACTCTTGGATTTGAAAACATTTTTATTTGTGTAGTAAACGCAAATTATATTTGCAAATAAACACTGTAAAGCCTCAGTGTGATAGTATGACCTCCTAAAATTTAAGTGCTATGGATTTGTTATTTTATGTTTTTATATTCCTCTTAATACCAAAGAAAGGCTTGAAAATTAAGCACTCTTAGAGGAATTGAAACTCATTCTAATACTAATTATATTTATACTTTTTAAACATTATTTCAGACTATTTGCAGAGTTTAGTAAAAAGTATTTGTCTTAAGAAAATTAGTGGTTCCAGCTGAGCTTTGCCTTTTTCATTTTGATTCTTTTGTCTTTTAGACTATTTCAGTAAAATGAGTTACTGATAACCACTAGACTTTCTGTAATGAGTAAATAAAAAAGAGAAACTACTATTAACTATTCAGTTGATCACTTCACATCCTGAAATATGCTCTGTAATAAAGTCTCATTAATTTTTGTTTTTTGTTTTTTGAAACTCCAGGGATTATGCTATCTTCACAGTAAAGGAAAAATGCACAGAGATATAAAGGTATACATCATATGTTTAACTTCATGGCCTCTCTTCATTTTTAAATACTCGGATCAAACTGTTGAGCAATTGTCTTAATCTATTTGATGAATTTCTTACCTGAACTATGTTACTATAATAAAATTGAGTGATACTTTTGAGAGTTGTATTACCTTTTTAAGCAGCTTAATTGAGATACAATTCACATACCATAAAATTACCCTTTTAAAGTATACATTTGTGAATTAGTGTTGTAATAACCTGTATTAGTTAATCTGTAGTTATTTGTAAAAAGCAAATTAGATCGTCAGCTTCCATTAAGTGAGGGTTTTTAGAACATTTCATGCTTTGAATATTAGTAAACTTTGGCAGTCTTAAGGAACTATCATTAATAATGTCTCAAAATGGGTAAATTCAACTGTAACATTTTCTGATGGTCTTCGATTTAACTGGCAGAGAAGAGCAGGTACACTGGATGTGCTGGGGTTAGCTCTGTGGTAAACTAGGTGCTATGGCAGGACTCCTGAAGTTATTTCTAAACATACTGCCATCTCCCCAACTTAGTTATTTTCTCCTTTCGTTTATTTTTCTTTTCTTCTTCATTCGTCTTTTCTTCTACTTCTTTCCCCCTTTTGTTTTCTGAAGTTTTCTTTAGCGTAAAGGTTATTAACTTTTTTTTTTTTTTGTATCCTGTTGCTCTTGGAGTCTCTGATGAAAGCCATGACTGTCTTCTCAGGAAATGTCCTTATGCACATGCCTTCATATTTTGCATGAAATTTCAGCAGACTGGCAGATCACCTGCTGAGATCCTTTAAGTATTTTTTATAAGCCACTTAAAAGACATAAGCAAAAAGCTTTGGAGTTTCAAAGGAGAAGAGATCATAACATAAGTAAATGAAGAAAGGTACTGTGTCATCAGCACTTAGGTGATCTGAAAAGACTGATAGATTTTTGTCACAAGTGGAGGTTGGAGTACCTTCTAAGCAGAGGGAGCAATGTAAGCAAAGATACAGATGTCAGAAATTGCAGGGTCATTTTAGGGAGCATAAAAGCTGCACCGTATTATTAAAGAGAAGAGAAAGTATGAGAGTAACAGGAAATGGGCTTGACCAGGTGGTTTCGTGCTCTGTTACATGAAGAGTTGTGTGAACTTCAGAGTTGGAGCCTAACTGGGGAGATTCTGCCCATCACCATTATTTCTACCCTGGTCTGCCGATTTGTTCTCTCACCTGCACTTCCGGAGCATCCTTCTGCTCTGCTCGAGTGTTTCTATAGTCACTTCTCCACCTTGCAGCCAGAGTGCTCTTTTTAAATCAGAGCTCATCACTCTTCTGTTTATAAACCACCCTTGGCTTCCTACCGTACTCAGTGTAAAATCCGGATTTTTTTTTTTACCATGGCCTATAAGGTTATCCATGATCTGGCCCCTGCTTTTCTTTCTGACCTCATCTCACACTCTTCTCCATTTTACTCATTCTGTTCCAGCCACACCAAACTTGATGTTTTTGGAATATGTGGAACTCATTCTGGCACCAAGTCTTTGTATGTGCTGTGCCCTCTTTCTGGAGTGTTTTTCTCCCAGATTTTGGCATGGCTCTGTACCCTCACTTCATCCAGATCTCTGCTCAGATATCACCGTCTTTAAAGTACTTATCTGATCCTGCCTTTGAATCATTCCTTGTGTCCATTCATTCGTTTGTGTATGTGTGTATTCATTTTTAGATTTTCTTTCTCTCCTATTCAATGTAAACTTCCTGAGAGCTGGAACTGATTCTTATTTATTACTGTATTTATTACTATAACCCTAGAACTTGAAATAGCACTTGGTTGTTCAGGGAGAGAGGAACGGAAGGATGGAAAGAAGGGAGCATCAAGGGCTATAGATGCACGTGATATGATATCAACTATAATTTAGGAACATTAACCTGGAGCTGGGGAAGGACCAAACTGAGCACTGCAGCAGACATCTAGATAGCTGGGGCCTAGATCAAGTTAAAATCCCTGCTGTGTCAGTCAGTTAAGCCTGTTCTCCAGGCTGCAAGCTCTCCAGACCCCATACTATTGAGATTTGTGGAGGCTTCCTCTTGAGGCATGATCAGTCATTAACTCCATTTTCAGCTCTTCTCCCTTCCCAAGAGAATGTGGGGCAGGGCTGAAAATTCCAAGCTTCCAATCATGGCTTGGCCTTTCCGGTGACCATCCCTCATCCAGGAGCTGTCCAGGAGCCCACCCAGAGTTGCTTCATTAGAACAGGAGACACTCTTGTCACCTCCCAAATTACGAATGTTTCAAGAGCACTGTGTCAAGAACCAGGGTCTGAGACCATATATTAGACAAAAGATGCTCCCAGTGCTCTTGTCACTTAGGAAATTACCAGGGTTTCCAGAAGGCCATGCCAGAAACCGGGGGAGAAACTGTTATCTCACAGTCCATGCAGATAGGTGACATTTTAATTTGGTGGGCCTATGGCTCGTTGTTTATGTTTATGTTCTGAACGGGCCTAAGCTGTGGGCAGACACGTTAGGATAGACAGCGCCATGTACTAAGCAGCAAGGTTCAGGCTTCCATACCAGCACTGTTTCATCAATGATCAATTCCTAGAAAGGGAAATTTATGGGTTTTTGAACAGGAAATAAGTTTAAAATGTAATACAAGGAATTGAAAATGCCGATATAAGGTCACATTTTAGTGCAGTCACAGTGTATGATCTGTAAGAAAATAACGCTTAGATGAAAAATAATACATCATTTTTATAATAATATTCATATCGTGTTAATAGCAGCCTTTTGCAAGGTGGAAATTTTATAAGAATAGTCAAATTGCCTAAAATGTAGACGATAAGTTTTCCTGTGAATATAATGATGTAACATTTTAACTGGGGATACTTCAAATTTCAAGTATTCCTACGTCTAGGGCTGCCACTTGTGATTATTTTAAATATGTATATTTGATCTATTCTATGTGCTGTCTGAGAAAATGTCTCTTACTTTAAAATGTTCTCACTTTGAAGGGAGCTAACATTCTGTTAACGGATAATGGTCATGTAAAATTGGGTAAGTAAATTAAAATTTTGTCATTTGTGCAAATTTATTCCAGAACATAGTAAGTTTATATTTTCCTCTGTTAGGACTAGGTTTTCCCTCAGCATTTCTGTATTTTTAGGTGAAAATCTCATTGTTGGGCATATGTAACCTCTCTGTATCTGGTTTCTCTTCTCTTAAATGGGGATAAAGTCTGCCCTTCACGTATGACAGATTTGGTGTAAAGATACAATAAAATAATAATTCTCTAGAGATTCTTTTACCGGTAACCTGAGGAATGTGACTTTTAGTAAGAATAATCTGTACAAAATTACCTGGTAACCAAAAAACAAGGTAAATAAAAGCCAAAAAAATCAATTATACCAGCAATCCTACATTCTTTACATTAGCTTTTAAAATGAAATACAGTATTACTTATATAAGAATGTAATATCGATGCTGGATGTTGTTTATTTCAAACTGTACTTATTATTTTGTAACTTTTGGTTATGACTGAAATAGAGTTTAAACCCTAAATAATAACTGAATTTGAAAGTTTAAGACTGGAAATATTTATAGCATAGTAGTTTTTGTAAATAAAATCATGGCTGTTAGGTGTTAAATGAAGTATTTAATAAACAAGAAAGTTATTTTGAATTACATTTTACTATAAGATAAATTAGAATTCAATAACATTTGTAAAAGCACGAATAAAACTATTTAGAACTATAGCCTACAGTAGGAGCAATCAGATTTAAAAGTATGTATCTGAAAATTAACACTTGAGTAATAAAATTTTTCCAGACCACCTCTAAAGATGAAAAAGTGTTTAACTATTGATGGCTTAGTGAACAGTTTGTCAGTTTAATATTTTGTGTTAATATTATGTGCCTTCCTGGCAGACAACCTATATATATCTTGGTTGATAAGGACTTAGAAATGACCATTAAAAACTAGAAAATATTTAGAAGTCAACATACTTCAAGAATAGCAACAAATCCTACATAAAAACAGATTTCCTGGTAGTGATTGGTGTTGGTATTAGAATGTATTGCTGAGGTGAGGTTTTGTAGAATATTCTTTTTGGATGTCTTTTTCAAGCTAGGGTAGATTTGCCAGTAGATTATTAGCTTGTTTGATGTCAGTCATCATGAAAGTGGCAGGAAGTGAACGGAATATATTGCTACTTAGGGTCCCTTCCAGTGATAGTCCTTGAATTTCAGGTCCTGGGAATTTGAAATTATGATTTTATTAAGTCTGGCAGCTTAAATTTTCTCAGCTGTCTCTTTCTCATGAAAGTCATTTGATCTTGACTTTTGTTGTCATTTGATTCATGCAGGGATAGATGGGAATCTATTTGGCTGTGATACATACTGACTACTTTGTGGTATTTTAGCGCTAACCCATAGAAGTTAAAAATTTTAATATGATGTTTAAGAATATCGCATTTTGTGAAATTAGTTTAATGAAAAGAACTATTAAAAGTTTCTTCTCATGTTACTGTAAATAATTTTACTTTCCCTCAGCTTTTTTTCCCCTAAATGTTTCTTATTTTTTTAATAGCTGATTTTGGAGTATCTGCACAGATTACAGCTACAATTGCCAAACGGAAGTCTTTCATTGGTACACCATATTGGTAATTGTATTTTAATTGACAATATAACTTTTTGTTTTTCTATCATTATTGAATACAGCATTTCTTGAAAAAAATAGACTGGTCAAAATTTTTAGGACTAAAACAGATTAAGAAGATAATCAGTAGCTTAAGCAGTTTAGGCGTGTACACTTTTGGATGGATTACACAGCCAAAGAATATTTTATCGTGTTTATTTTCATTAAGTGGAAAAGGCTTTAAAAAGATGGATAATGGCTTTTGGGAACCTTGATAGATAAAGGAATTCATTGACTCTGTGGAGTCCAGCATGGTTTTTACGCATACTTAGTAAATGTTTGTTGATTACTGATCTCCAACTCTGGCTTCAGAGATTAAAACTAATGTTATTCCTCTTATAAGAAAGTAGGAACTATCTTGGGAGCATGTGAAATTGTGAATTAGGCAAAGTAAATTTTGAGAACATTCTCACACTTCATGTCTCTTTCTAGTATCTTGTCTTTTCCACATGAACTCTAGGAATGTAGAGCAGAATGGAATCTCTTGTCCCAGGTGACTAAGGTTGGCCGTTAACTCAGGTCATAAAAAATGTTTGTTCAGTGGCATATCTCAAAATAAATGCATATGTACCTTAAACATTTTATTTTAATTTAAGGCATATGAGTGTACTTTTTTCTTTTCTTTGCCATAGGACCAAGGCCTTTTCTTTGAGTGGCTCACTAATTAGAGTTCTGACCTAATAAACTACACCCACAGTGCCTCAGCTGTATTTCCCACGTTGTGTTTCTCTAAAGTGCAGTGAAAACTTGGACGTAAAAAGCATGTGACTTTTTTTAAGCCAGACGTATGAGGTATAAATTCAGCCTTACTAGGTGTGCAGTTCTCCCAAGGTTGAGAAACTTGTGTGCTGTGGTGGTGAGAAATACCACCAGAATCAGTATAAAAGATAGGTTTCCGCCACCCAAGGAAGTATTCTTTTGTCCCCTTTTAGTAAATTCTGTTCCCTCATCCCTAACTTCTGTCAACACCCGTCTGATTTCTGTCTCTATAGTTTTGTCTTTTCCCTGAATGTCGTACAAATGGAATTATATAGTCTATAGCCTTCCTAGTCTCTTATAGTTGTCATATTCTTACCTAGTTTGCCAGGTTTTTTGGTTTTGTCTTTAGAAACTTATCTTTAACAAGGTTTTCGAAAGCATTCACTTTAATTTTCATAACTTGCTCTTTTTAACTCCATAACAAGTCAGTTTTTTCAGAACATTTAATTAAATATTTATATTATTGTATAATAATACATATAATATAATGAATAAACAGGCTCAGAGATGAGCTCAGTTGACAGTGATAAGCATACAGCCTAACTGGCAGAAGTAGAAGTACACTGGCTGCATACTTCCACTCATATTTTTACAGAGGAATGGAGAACGTCCCCTCACACAGCAAGCCAGGCATATCAGCTTGATGCACTTTGATTCTCTGCTAGTGCATTCCCAGCAACAAGTTGGAACCTAGCCATCAATAAAGTAATAACTGACATACTTTAAAATTACTTTTCTTACAATAATTTGAATATTTTTAAGCAGTACTTTAAGATTAGAAAGATTTTAAGAACAAGCACCTTGAAAGTTAGAGGGTTTTTGTGTGTGTGTGTGTGTGTGTGTGTGTGTGTGTGTGTTTAACTTCACTGACTTACTTGACTTGTCTGAAGTCATACTAGGAAGACAAATGTGTATTTGTAAAGCTACTTATTAAATCATCCTTTTGATATGTAAGAGTTGGTTATTTTTAAAGCTATTGTTTAGGATTTAAAATTTTTATATTTGAAAATCAGTATAATCATTTAAATCAGTTAAATACTAATTTATAGAGATATAATTAGAATAAGACTACATAGGAAAGTTAAAAAAAAGAAAGCTAAGTTTGGGTCACTTTCCTCTAAATAAATACAGTTTTAAAAAGCAAACACTCATTTTTGTAACTTCCACCATTATAATAAAATTGAGAAACTGCCAATTAACTTTATAGTAAATATGAGTTAAGTACCAAATGAAGATTATTGATGCCCCAATAAATAGTTTTGGTCACATGAAAACAGAGGCCAGATTGCAGTTTATTGGTGTAAGTGGGTGGAGCTAAAAATTATAGATCATTTATTGCAAGATGTTATTTCTCTGTAAAATTCTGCAGAGTTGTACAGAGGAAAAGATGGAGATGTGGACAAATTTGGGATATGTTGCTATATTATAATTGTGAAGTTTTATAAACCTTTATAGTAAGTATAGTAAAGTAACTAAGGAGTCGACAGGTCTTGGGGTGGAGGATCTTACCAAGTCAAGATCTTGGAAGCGATCTTCGAAATACTACATATTTTTCAGATATCAGGGCCTAAATAGGCCTCAGCTTAGATACTGGTAGTTCCAGGTGCCTCTGGTGAGAATACGAAAGAAAATACAATAAACAGAAGTTGTTTTCTTGATTTTTGTTTTGTTTTCCTGGAATATTTCCTTCAGGATGGCTCCAGAAGTTGCAGCCGTTGAGAGGAAAGGGGGGTACAATCAGCTCTGTGATCTCTGGGCAGTAGGAATCACCGCCATAGAACTTGCAGAGCTTCAGCCGCCTATGTTTGACTTGCACCCAATGAGGTCAGTGTGTCATAACTGAAGAACTCTGTGCTTAAATTAAGGGTAATCCCCTCCCCCTGCCCAGTATTTATTACATCATGAACAAATAATATTCTTAGTCTTGCTCTACCTTATTAGTAGTAATAGAATTATTTAATAGTAATAGAATTATTTATATTATATATTAAAATATGAAATCTTAAAATGATGTGTAATGATTTGTTGATTTTTCAGAGCGTTATTTCTAATGACAAAAAGTAATTTTCAGCCTCCTAAACTAAAGGATAAAATGAAGTGGTAAGTATTTCTGTGTTATTTACTTCATCATCATGAGTAAAAAAAAAATATTTAAAATTAAAAAATCTAATTTTCAAAATTTCTTAGGTCAAATAGTTTTCATCATTTTGTGAAAATGGCACTTACCAAAAATCCAAAAAAAAGACCTACTGCTGAGAAGTTACTACAGGTATTATTTTTGCCCTGAAATATGTCTTTTTTCAAAAGATAAAATGTCATCCAATCAGGTTTCTAATGCGTGTTCTGTACTATGTTATTTTTATAGCACCCGTTTGTCACACAACCTTTGACACGGTCTTTGGCAATTGAACTGTTGGATAAAGTGAATAATCCAGATCATTCCACTTACCATGATTTAGATGATGATGATCCTGAGGTAGGAATTGTTTTTATCAGCTAGCATATTTAACACCTGTATATAGGTATGTGCATCTCAGAATCAATTTTTTGAAGTTCTGGGTCTAATTTAAATAAAAATCTCCTAAGGGAATAATTAACTCTTTGACTTGGTCCCTCTTAGGGAAGTCATGTGCTGGATTTTTCTTACGGGCTTCTTTTGGGTGACTGTTTTCTGCAAATGGCAAAGACATAATCATCTAAACCACTTGGTGAAATTACTGTAGTTACTTCAGAGTAGTCATCAGCCACTATAAAAGAGAGAACACAAACGGGAGGCATTTAAACCGGATATTAGAATATACTCAAAATTCCTGTTCAGTTTTCCTCTTTAAAAGAATCCTTGTACAGTACCTCATGAATGATTAGTGGTTAGTAGAAAGCATAGGATTGCTTTGTTAGGGACTAAAACCCTAATTGTTCACTTGGTAAGTAGGCTACTACTAATTATCGAGTAGCCTACTCACTGTAGATTGCACAGTGCATGCCTTCTTCCTGTCCTAACTTTATGACAGAGTGAGAGTATCTTTTCTCTGCCTTGGTGAATGTCCTCGTCCTTTCTGAGTTTGGATCAGCTTGCAACATTTTATCCTGTGTACTTTCAGTGCATGAAATATCTCAGTGTTCATATTCCTGTGATCTGAAATTTTTTGCTAACGCCACTCCTTCTGGGGCCTCTTCGTCTTTTTTTAATCACAACTGCTTTCTTCATTTATATCAGTCAGTTCACCTTCACTGAGCTCTCCGGCTGTACGTCTCTAGTCTCCCGAGCAGCAGCGGGGTCCACGTTCTCATAGTCAGCTGTTTCCTTCTGTAACTGTGTGTTAGATTCAGATTATATTGCCAGCGCTATCCTTGGGTTATCACTTTTTATTTCTTTTCAGTGCTTTTATCTTTGTTGGCTAATTCCCTCTTTCAGCTACCAGTTTTTATTAAAATGTCACCTGACTCTTATCACTGGAAGCCAAGGAGGCAGCACAACTACCCACTTTGCTGTCTGTGCATGAACTGACCAACATGCTCAGTGACCAGTCACAGACTTAGAAAGAAGTGATGTGATTAGTCACTGGACATGACGTGCATCTGTTAGTCACATGATTTGTGGCCTGAGTGGAGAGCTAGCAGTGAAGTTTGTACATCATGCAGTTACAATGAATGTACTGAATTAATATGATATTAATATGTTGAATATTATAGAATATCATACAATTAACATACTCCTGACTAAAACTCGAACCATGTTGTTCAAGGATCAGTGTAATTTAACTAAATCGTGGTAACTGAAATTCGTGCATATTAAGACTGCAAGGCAGGGCTCCTGAATGGCTCAGTTGGTTAAGCGTCTGCCTTGGGCTCAGGTCGTGATCCCAGGGTCCTGGGATCAAGCCCCGCATGGGGCTCCCTGCTCAGCAGGGAGTCTGCTTCTCCCTCTCTCTTCCTCTTTGCTCGCTTTCTCTCTCTCTCTCAAATAAATAAATAAAATGTTAAAAAAAAAAAAAAAAGAGAGACTGCAAGGCAAGGACCATCTGTGTTCTCCCAGTGCACTGAATGCTGCATCATTGTGTCTTAGCTCATCCTGTTTACTTGTCCTACTAAATTATGAAGTCCTTTTGAAAACGTATTTAAAGAGGAGAAATAATAAGCCAATACAGAAGCAGTCGGTGGAATCTTCTTCTGAAGTTTTCTCATGTGGCAGAGAAAGAAATTCATCTTTCTTATGAAGACTGTGTTGTTGGTATTATAATTGTAGGTTGGAGGGAGTACTTGTCTTCTCATCATAGTTTAAGAGAATGCTTTTCCCAGAGAAATTCATAATCGTATTATTTACAGATGCTTTGTAATTGAAATTGCTGAGTGCTGTGTTGTCACTCACAATTTGCATGTATCTAACTAGCATGTCAGCCTTTGCTGTGATACTGTGCCTGTTGTATGGAGGCTGACCACTCTTGGAAATGTTTGGCACCTCTACTATCACAGCTCTACCACAGTCTCTGAAATTCATCATGCGTCATACAGTGCTGGAAGGAAGTTTGGGTTCCCATGTAGTTTCTCTTGTAGAGGTACCACACACTGCAGTAATGGTGATTCCTATTTTTACTGAATATAATTTTCTTCTCCTACATGTTAACCCATTTACTATGCACAGCATTCTGAGTATTAATCATTTTATAGTGATACCATTTAAGCTGGGAAAGTAAAGCTCTTCTCATAGGCAATCATAGGTTTTATTTATGTTCACTGATAATAGCAATCTGTGTGACTAGCCTGACACGATGCCTATCTTTGCCAGTGTATATTGTGATCAGAAGTACAGGGTTCTTTTTCCCAGCTCTGCATCTAATTAGCTGAGTGCCCTAATTTTGAGTCTCAGTGTTCTTATCTATAAAATCAAGAGTAGTACTAGGTTCATAAATTTATTTTGAGGACAAAATGAGCTCAGGTGTATGAAAGCACTTTGTAAACTACAAATCACTGTGTACGTGTAAAGTTTAAATTCTTCATTTTTGAAATGACATTTGCTACTATTTTACTACTGTCAGTATTTCAGTGTTTGGGGTCTTTTAGATTCATATGGCTTTATTTCCTGAGATGTGCCTGTACTGAGACTAGTTAACTTGGGTCCTGTTCTTGATCTGCCTTTCAAATCTGATCATTTGAGCTCAAGTGTTTGTGAATTACATTTTCCACAAAGAATGTCTAAGCGTGTATCTCCTTCAAAGGTAATAACTTCAAGGAAAGTGTTTCACACACAGAAAAAAACCTGTTTGGTACATGAAATAGATGCTCACATCACCTCTTAAGGTGAGACCTTGAAGTGTATGGGATGGAGCTGCAGAGGTTTTACAGACAGGGCCCCTTGTACTCCCCGAAAGGTCGGAGGAATGCCCCGGATATAGCAGTAAGAACTCATCACCACTCCACCTTGCTGTTTCTCTCTGAGTGTGGCGATACACAGAGAGATTTTTTTTTTTTTTTAAAGATTTTATTTATTTATTTGACAGAGAAAGAGACAGCCAGCGAGAGAGGGAACACAAGCAGGGGGAGTAGGAGAGGAAGAAGCAGGCTCATAGCAGAAGAGCCTGATGTGGGGCTCGATCCCATAACGCTGGGATCACGCCCTGAGCCGAAGGCAGACGCTTAACCGCTGTGCCACCCAGGCGCCCCACACAGAGAGATTTTAATATAATGAAAGGAAAGAAAATAGAGCACTGCTCCTACAAGAAAAAACATAAAGGGGGAAAAATTATGTTTACTAAGTAAAAGGACCACAAATCAGGAATACCTTTAGCATCATTTCATTTATTTATCTCATTCTTTTTCATAAAAGAACTTGAGGCAGATTTTCTTAATTAAAATATTCTCTTGTGCAACAAGGAAAGCTGCAGCTTTTGAACAGCTGTTGAATTATTGAAATACTCGATTTTATATATTTATATATATTCAACTCAGAGAACATTTATTGGGAACCTGCTATGGATAAAATATATCCATAATCTTAGAAGCTCCCAGTTTGTAGTTGCCTCTTTTTGAAAAAAATATTCACAGATTCATGATATTTTGTCCCATTTTTGCATAAAATGGAATATCTCTTTCACATTTGAGTAGTTTTGTGGGCCAGACTCTGACTTGATTATCAAATGCTTCATGTCCTTGATTTTGGTCTTTCCTAGCCTCTTGTTGCTGTACCACATAGAATTCACTCAACAAGTAGAAATGTAAGAGAAGAAAAAACACGCTCGGAGATAAACTGTAAGTATATACTATACACGCTTCATAATTTAACAGTGAGAAATAAGATTTCAAGTTGCAATTTAGTTACAATTATTTTTGTTTCATTTTCTTCCGAATAGTCTTTCTTAGTAAATCTTTTTAAAGGTAGAGTTTAACTAAGGCAGTAAGAATTCCCTTTTTATATTATTCCTGAGAAATTTTCTGTGGCAAGAAAGGGGATGTATTTATGTTGTTATTGTTTGGGAGGAGGAATAAAATTCCTTGACTAGGCAGGACAGAAGTGATTGAGGCAGTGCTTCTTAAACTGGTAAGTGTGTAGAACTCACCTAGAGAGCTTGTTGAAGTGCCATTTCTGATTCAGTGGCTTTGCGACGGGACTCGAGGTTCTTCTCACAAGCTCCCGAGTTATGTAGATGTTTATGGTTCCAGGGCCACACTTTGAATAGCAAGGAGAAGTGTAGAGATCTGCAAACTGGCTTAGCATCTGAGTGACCTGAGCACCTTTAAAAGTGGGTTCCCAGCCCCACTTTTCCACAGATCCTGATTCACTGGCTCTTGGGTCAGCCCAGGAATCTGTCTTGTAAAAGAGCCCTCCAGGTATTTCTCACGGACAGTCGCATTACGGGCCCACTGAGACGGACCATTCATTTCCATGGAATCTGGTACTGTCAGCTCATCAGTGGTAAATTCTGCCAGCAGGAGTCTGTGGTAATCGTGCCTAAACCTTTTTCTTCTTGGAAGCATTAATTCTCTATGACTTAGAATGCTAATTTAGTGCAGTGAGGCTTCTGATAACAGTTTTTGTGGGTTAAAGATTTGTCCTGAGGGACCTGATATCCAAAATGACTTTAGTGAAATTAGGTAACATGGTAACTTAAGATAACTACTGTAAAGAAACTGTTGCCAATTTTTGGCTAGATTAGTAATGATAATAATAGTACGTTTCATGCTTTACGACGAAGCCATCTCTTTGTCTGAAAAGCTAAATAAGTAGTGGCAGACACTGTCACCATTTAATAGGAGAAAAAAAAAACAAAAGAAATGCCAAGATGCAGAGATTTGCCTGTGGGATAAAGTCATACACCACGTGAACAGCAAGCCTTGGATCTCTCAGCTTCCAGCCCCGTGGTCTTTCACCAACACTGCTGTTTCAGAGACCACCTCCTCAGACTTGTGTGGATTTTACACTGCACATCCTTTGCAGATTTTCCTTTGAAACTTCCGCTGGACCATACACTGTGTATTAACTAGGTAGAAAAGCTTTGTGCTGGTGCTACTTGAAAATGTTCCTAAGAGGAGGAAACTCTTGAAAGAAAGCACCATGCATTGTACAAAGAGCTCAGGACTGGGATTTGGTACTTTGTTTGCCAGCATATGGTTGTGTGACCATATTTAAGATTACCTTTTAAAGCTCACTTAAATTTGCTAATTTCCCTCCGACATATTTTTCTGAAAATGACAACCGTAGTATATAAGCATTTCCTATTTTTTAATAGACATAAAGCAATTAGAAGATGTCTTTGTCATTTCTTTAATAATACAAATGGTGATACCTTTGTCGTTGATTTAGAAAACTTTTTATGTTCAGTACTATTGAAAATTTAATATAAAGTACTTTTATCTTGTTATCCAGTTCTTCAAAAAAATTATATTAGGCTTTTTATTGTAAAGTGCAGTTCTTTCTGAATCATTCTTTACAAATTTATATTAGTGATTCTCAGCTGCTAACTGCGTATGCCTTTATATGCTATTTGAACCTAGATGCCTATACCCCAGTTTCTCTGAGATTCTGATATGCCCTCCCTTTAATGGGAGCAGGTGAAGTATGATGGACCCCCCCCCCTTTTCCCCCATTTGCCAGTAAGAAAGGTGTCATATCCCTGGTGTGTTGAGGTAGCAGCCACCACTTTGAATAATTTACGAGTTTGATATTTGAGGCTTTTAAATCTTATGCAGTCTTCTAATATCTGCTTTCTTAGAATATTTCATGATTTTATGTGAGATGTGATAGAATAGTTAATGATGCTGTTGACTATAAAGACAGACTTTGGAAAATTATTTTAATAATTGTGTATATTTGTTCCTGTTGATAATGTTTTATGTTCACAGTTACATGGTATCTCTCCATGCAACCAGGGTTTTCTCTTTATTAAACTAAATGGTGTTTAGGCAACATACATGTGAAAATGGACTCATTTGCAGAAAAGGTGTTATTCTTTCCCTTTTGAGAATCCTCTCTGCCTTCAGTTAAATATGATAAGCAAAAACTTACTTTAAGAAATACATGTGGGGGAAACAGGCCTGTTCACATGTGATAATAACACAAAGCAGATAGATGCACAAACTGTCCTCATCTCACTCTATTACAGATTTAATTTTCCTAGTTGATGACAAATGTAGGTGAGAGCTGTTCACTAGGCCTCTAATTTAATACCTTACTAAAAGTTATCCCGTGGTCCTTGATGTGTGATCATGTATGGACAGGCATGAGGAGTCCACTATTGAAGAAGCCTTATCTTGGAAGTGATAGGCCATCACTCTGCCATATTCATTTGGTCACATAGACCAACTTTGGTGATATGAGAAGGGACTGCACACATTTATAAACACCAGGAGGGCAAGAGTCATTAGAGGCCATCTTGCAGGCTGGCTTCCAACAGCAGCCTGCCTCATTTGCTGTCTACCCACCTAAATCCTGAGTTAAGTTTGCCTCTAGTTAATGCTGGGTCACAGCGAAGTAGCAAGTTAGATCCTGATTGTAATTTTGCTAATCTTTTTTACTGTGGAAGAGGCCTAGGATTAACAGATTAAGCTTCTTATCCTGCCTAGACTTTATTGGGCTTTTTTCAGCCAACAGATTTTTTTCATTTAAATCTTTGGATTGTAATCGCTGTATGGTAGGTGATAAAATTATATGTTCTGCCATAGAGTAACTTAAAATTATTACATCATTAAGAACATAGAAACAGATCATGGCTTTACTTCTTTTCTTTTTTAGTTGGCCAAGTAAAATTTGATCCACCCTTAAGGAAGGAAACAGAACCACATCATGAACTTGTAAGTAGTGTAGTCTTGGAATGTTAACACTGAAAATAAAGATGTTAATTAGTCTTTGTGATATTGGTACTGACTACTAGTTACTGATATTTTCAAAAGCATTTGGGGAAATAAAAAGGTAAGTAATTCTGAAATTTATAAAAAATAAATCTGTGTTGCTGAGATTAAATATTCTCAAAATTAGGAGAAACTAGTTTTACCATTCCCTGATTACATGTTTTTAATGTTGGCCTTTTTTTTTTTCCTCCATTTTTGTTTCTCAGTGTTTGAGGGGCTTTTTGTATATGCATTTATTGGGACAAATGCCACCATTTTAAATCAGAATGTTGGACCAATAAAAGCACATCTCACTGAATTTATGTGCAGCCTTTTAAGAATGTAAGCCAGTTTTCTAAACATGAGGATAGAGTCAAATCTGTTTGGACTAAAACTCAGGAGAGACTGAGGCATATGTAGTAGATCAAATCTGCATTCATTTAAGGCTTTGCTAACTGTATGAATGCTCTTTTCATGATTCTTTTTAATGTTTTATATATGCCTTTCCAGATATACGATAATATATTTTTAGAAGCGGTCTTAGAAGCAAGATGTTTTGCAGATATTTGAGATGATAATATTCTATGGAAGAATAAAAAATAAGACTTAAAAAACAAAATTAATCTTAATGAAATTAGTTTCCTGCAGCTCCAGATTACATGTTTCATTTTTTTCTTTTCAATATTGAGAAGAAAGTAACTGTTAATAAGTACTAATGATTGAAATGGGAACTTTCTTCTTAAATTTAATGCTTATTTTATCCCACTTGACTAAAGGCATACGTACAAAGTGAATCTTTAGCCTTTAAATTATGGAGTTATTCTAATTCAGTATACCAGCATGGAGGAAAGGAGTGTCAAATAAAAATTCGTAAAATGATGATATTAAACTACTTAAGCCCAACATTTACATAGAGGATGGAGAAGGTTAAGAACAAAAAGTAGTCTAGTCGTGATGTTCTTAAATGCTAATAGCATTTCATTAAGTCAGTTGGAGTTTGTTTTCTGTTTCCTTTTTTAAGTTGGCATTGCATGTATTTAAATTCTGTACTAATTCAATAACTGCATCACAGAGCAAAGTCGTTGCATTATTGCTATTTTAGAAGCTCCTTAATATGATTTGACTTGGCATTTGCCTTAATAAAATTATGTTAGCAGGACTTACCTCACTTGTGACAGTTTCCCTTTGTGAATTTGTGGCTTTTAGTCTAAGTGTAAATAACTTGGGTTTCTTGGTCTCTGCTAAACAGCCCGACAGTGATGGTTTTTTGGACAGTTCAGAAGAAATATACTACACTGCAAGATCTAATCTGGTATTTCTCATCTTCTGATTTTCTTTGTCAGCATTGTTTAGTCTTAATTGTTTTTCGTTTTTTTGATCAAATATTTTGTCCAATTTTAATGAACCAGTTTAAGCATTGTTTTATACATTCCTGCCATTTAGCAAGCTTCTGTATATTGATATAGCCATTTTTTCCAGAACAAGTTAAATATATCTACTCAAATATATTATTAAAAATTTTTTTAATTTTCCTTTTTTTATGAAAAGTACTTAATTTTCTCAAATGTATTTTTTAAATTAAATTTTCCTATAAAAATGTTGTTTTAATAATGTGACTTATTTTAGTGAACTAGAAATCATCCATACATATATATACACACACATATCCATTCATATATATTAAACTACTTTTATGTATCACATATATTACGTTTATATATTACATATCAATGTATGCATATATAATTTTAAAAAATAACATCCCTAATTAACAATGAATTGAGTCTTAGATGAAATTTTAACTTTGTAGCATTAGGTAATATCCAGTTTTCTCAGGCCGAAATTTGGATTTTAAAGCCCCCCTGAAGTTACAAATATTAAGGCTGTGTTACCATTAGGTAAGAAAAGAGGAAAATTAACCCTGGTAAATATTAAATAAATAATACTTTTAATAGTTGCTTTTAAATGGCTTTTTTCTCTGTACCTAGCCAGGGCTCCAAGTTGCCTGCATATTTACTCCTAGATTATACTTTTTTGCCTTTTTATTGGAATTTTCCTTCTCTTTCCTTTCTCTCTGCTGTAATAACATACTTCTCTCAAATCTGGTTGATTTAAATGATTATATAAATTCTTAAATCTATGCCCTGTAATATTTGTAGAACATGGAAGGGACTATTTACACATAATTTCGCTTGGAGGAAGTTGCTGTCTTGATGGGCAGAAAACACTTGGATGTATAAACTGTCAGCCATACAACAATATTATATAGTGGATTGCCAACAGGTGGTGTTAATGATAAGAGGCTACCATATGTAATAGGTGCTGTGGAAATCAGAGGAGAAAAGCTTTTGGGTTAATGTGGTTTATCTGGCTTCCGGAAGGGACTAAGACTGATTTCATTGTAGTGTAGGAACCATTATAGAGTCTTCAGGAAGAGAATGGGCGGATGCCTCCAATGTTTCATGGGAATTGATATGGGAATGCTCATCAGCACGGACCACAGTTTTGAGAGATGGCAGATAAAGAGCTGAAATTATGGAAATGGTCATACTACTACTGGAATTACGGGATTAGCTCAGAAGAGGAAAATTGAAGTCATTAAAGAAGAAATGATAGATGAAACCATGAGATTGTGTGTGTTCGCTAGTTAGGGCTGAAGGAGGAAGGAGTGTAGGAAACTGGTTACCACAGTGGGTGATCCCTGTGTTTTGCAGTCAAAGGTAGAACCAACATGGGAGAGGGAAGAAGCAGTAGAAAAGCTGAAAGAGTCAGTACATGGACTGTCACAAATGAAAGAAGAGTGCATCAAATCGTCCAGAGAGGACCAGAAAGTATAAGGATTGGGAATTAACTGTCCAAAGGGGAAAGAGAGATGAAATGTCTGAAGAAAACAGTCCGTGACTTTCGGATTAAAGATTTTTTCAGAATTACACATATGTAGGCTAGAATGACAATTAGTGAAATTTGTTGTGGAAATAAAAAACCACAGAATCAAAAGTTTAAATTGACTTATTTATTAATATTGTCTAGAAAAGACAACAACAACAAACCCAGAAACATAGTCTTTAGAATCCCAGTTTTTCTTTTCTGTGGCCTGTGTTTCTGGAACTAGCCTGGTAACCTGAATAAGTTATCTGGGCTCTGTTCCCTGGAACTGCCCCTACCCCCAAGTCATCAGGATTTCTTACGACAGAGGGCTTTAGGGATAGTTAACGAGTTAGATAGTGCTGACAGAAGAGGGATGAATGCCATTATTTGTCAGATTCTACAATTTATAAAATCAACCTTTAAGAGTTCACTTCTGATGGTAATAAAAGCTAACATTTATCTATGGGTTTTTAAACAAGGCATTCTAAACACTTCTGATGTGTTAACTTAAAATCCATGTTTTACAAATGAGGGGATTTAAGGTCTAAAGAAGTTGAAATTACTCTTACCACCCAGCTAAATAATGGCCGAGGTGGGGTTTGATTGGGGCAGCCTGGCTTAGGAATTCAGACCTAACCACTGTCCGTCTTACCTCTACCCCATGTCATCGAGTTTTTTTCCACGAATACTGAGCTCGCACTCGTAATCTCTCTTTTTACGCAGTATATATATGTTCCATAGTTATTTTTTTATTGTGGTAAAATATACACAACACAGAATTTACCATTGTAACCATTTTTAAGTGTACGGTCCAGCGGCATTAAGTTCATTCATATTGTACAACTGTCACCACTATCCACCTTGAGAACATTTTCGTCTTCCCAACTGCAGCTCCTTACCCATTAAACAATAATGCCCATTCCCCCTTCCTTCCAGCTTCTGGCAGCCAGCATTCTAGTTTCTGTCTCTTTGACATACCTTACATAAGTGGAATCGTATAATACTTGTCCTTTTGTGACTAGCTCCCTTCACTTAGCATCATGTCACATCTTTAAAGGTTCATCCATGTGTAGCGTGTGTCAGAATTTCCTTTTTAAGGCTGAATGATGTTTGTGTCTGTGTGTGTGTGCGTGTGTGTGCGCTTCTCTACCACAGTTTGTTGGTTCGTTCATCTATGAGTGGACAGTTGGATTGCTCCCACCTTTGTACTATTGGGAATAATGCTGCTCTGAACTTGGGTGTGCAATACCTGTCGAGATTCTACTTTTAGTTCTTTGGGGCATATAACAAGAAGGAGAATTGCTGCATCATGTGGTAACTCTACGTTTAATTTCTGAGGGAAATGCCGTGCCTCTTTCCATAGCAGCTGTTTTTATTTTACAGTTCCCACCAGCAGTGCACAAGGGCGCCAGTTTCTCTACATCCTCATCAACACTTGTTATTTTCGGGGTGTCTGTGTGTGTGAGAGTAACAATAGCTATCCTAATGGGTGTGAAGTGTCCATAGCTATTTCAATTGCCTAATTTTATCAGTCCTAACACTTTGGCACTGTGAGCAGGATTTCCAACTGTTACAAATACTTGTTGCCACTAGAAACCTGATGAACCCAGAATGTCTGGCTGTCATCTTAGTAGGCACTTGGCACCAAGATGACAAGTGTACATCTTTTGGGACCCAGGAGAAACATTTACCCCTTTTTTCGTTTGTTTTTAAAGATTTTATTTATTTATTTGTTTATTTGAGAGAGAGAGAGAGAGTCTGCACAGGCATGTGCAAGGGAAGGGGCAGAAGGAGAGGGAGAGGGAGAGAATCTCAAGCAGACTCCACACTGAGTGCAGCCCATGGGGGGCTGGAGCTCATGACCTTGAAATCATGACCTGAGCTGAAATCAAGAGGCTGGACACTTAAACAGCTGAGCCACCCAGGCGCCCCAAAACATTTACCCCGTTAAAGACTTTGCTGCTTAAAAGTCCCGTATCATCAGTGATTTCTTATTGTTTTAAGTGCTAAGGGTATTCATTTTATAATTTTGTAAATGAATTGAGACTGTTACATCTCAGTTTTCATTATTACAATACAGATTTTTTAAGTTAGATAATCATAATGTGTGAAACCAGAGAACAGAGCTTGATTTCCAGAATCGTTAGTAAAAGAGGTCTGCAAATTTTGAGAAGATACCAGTTAAAAAACCTCACCATGATACAATAATTAAATAGTAAGAATTTTGCTTCTAGAAGAAAACATAATCTCTTTTGTTGCCTTAGCAACAGTTTTCTAGATATGTCTCCAAAGGCAAGGGAAACAAAAGTAAAAATAAATTATTGGGACTATACCAACATAAAAGGCTTTTGCAGACAAGGAAACCATCAGCAAAACAAAAAGATAACCTATCGAATGGGAAAAGATATTTGCAAATGATATACTGAGTAAGGGGTTAATATCCAAAATACCTAAAAAAAAGCTTCACAACACCAAAACAAAAAACAAACAAACAAACCCCTATCCAGTTAAATGAGCAGAGGACCTGAATAGACATTTCTCCAAGGACAGCAGATAGCCAACAGACATAAGGAAAGATAGTCAGCATCGCTAATCATTGGGCAAATGCAAATCAAAACCACAGTGAGATATCACCTACAGACCTGTCAGAATGGCGAGAATCAAAAAGTCCAGAATTAACAAGGCAAGGATATGGGACAAAGGAGCCCTTGTACACTTGTTAAGTGGGGGTGTATAGTGCAGCCACTCTGGAAAACAGTATGGAGGTTCCTCAAAAAGTTAAAAATAGAACTACCCTAAGATCCAACCATTGCAGTACGGGGGTATTTCCCCAAAGAATACAAAAATACTACAAAGGGATACATGCACCCTGATGTTTATAGCAGCATTATTAACAATAACCAAATTATGGAAACAGCCTAAATGTCCATCAACAGATGAGTGGATAAGGAAGCTGTGGTAGACACACACACACACACACACACACACACACACACAGGAATATTAATTACTCAGCAATAAAAAAAAGGATGAGATCTTTCCATTTGCAGAACCATGGATGAACCTGGAAGGTATGCTAAGTGAAGTAAATCAGAGAAAGACAAATACCATATGATTTCACTCACATGTGGAATCTAAAAAACAAAACAAATGAACAGGCAAGCCAAAAAAAAAAAAACAGAAACAGAACTATAAATACAGAGAACAAGCTGGTGGTTGCCAGAAGAGAGGGAGGTGGGAGATAGGCAAAATGGGTAAAGGGGAATCGGAGGTACAGTCTTCGAGTTACAGAACCAATTAGCCACAGGGATAAAGGTGCAACATAGAGAATATAGTCAGTGGTGTTGTAATAATGTTGTATGGTGACAGATGGCAGCTACCGTTATGGGGAGCACAGCATAACGTATAGAGGTTTTGAATCACTATGTTGTACGCCTGAAACTAATGTAATAAGTGTCAACTGTACTTCTGTTTTAAAAAAAAGAAATGTAAACATATCCTTAATCATTTTTATATTTATTATATGGTAGAATGATAATACTTTGGATATGTTGGTTCAATAAAATATATTATTTAAAAAATAGTAAGCGTTTGGCCCATAACCATAAAATGGGTTTATCTGATGTGAGATGCCGTCTTCAGATTAAAGGATTATATATCTGTTTAACTGATGGCCAATTTTTTTCTAATTTGCCTAATTTTACTGGATATTTTAGCCTATATGCCAAGAAAAATATATTTAAAGTTACTTATATACAAAACACTATGTTAATTGCTGTGGAGGAGCATAAATAGTAACATAATCTTTGCTCTGAAGAAACTTACAGTATGCCTGAAAAAGTAAGAATAAAATATTTAAATTATAATTAAAGACATCAGAAAGATACACCCAATTGATCATTATCAGTAACCCTAACAAAAGTACTTTAAGATTACCCCTTAATTAGGTCAGAATTGAATAAAGTCTAAAAATAAAGTTAAATTTATTTTGAAAAAGAAACAGTAAATGCCAGCTTTATTTCAAGTTTGTTAAACTATTACTTATCATTAAGTTTATGTGCCGTGGTTACTCTTTTTACTTGGTACATAATGAAGACAGTTTCTAAGGAGAATTCATTCCATAGCTGCACAATGACAGGACATTTTCTGGAACAGCAAACCTACCCTTCTGATCTCTATTTCCAAGTTTGCCATGTAAGAGTCATGAAGACTGCTTAGTGTTCATTTGTTAGTGTTCTGACCTCACGGGCTTCTCTTTTTTTGAGAAATAAAATCTTTTTTGCTTTGTCCACAATTCATTTTTTTTACTTCTATAAATTATCTACAATATTAAAAGGTATCTTAAAATGACTTTATTCATATCACAATTTTCTCATTTTTTGATGAGGAAAAAACTCTCCTCGGGCTATTCTCTTTTTTGTTGGTTAAAATATATTGAAGTATTTTTTCTTTTATGTTTCGGTAGCCAGTTCTGTTAACTTCCTGCTGTTTTTTCATCAGGTGTAGACTTTGCAACCTCCCAAGGGATTTGTGAAAAAACCGTAATAAGATTTTCTTGATCATATATTTTCTTTTTCCTATGTTCTGTGTTCTGCCCTTTATTTATTTATTTAGATGCTGTCTGTGCTTCCCCATTCATTAAAATTGAAGTTAGGATTTTCTGACCCAAAAAAGATATTTTCACTGGGCTAGAGTGACCACCTTCAATTTTTGCATGAGCACTCAAGTTGAATCTATACGAGGAGACTGTTGCATGTTTTCAGTCCTTGTTACTTATTTGACTTTACAGTGTAGTTAAACATTGTCGTTCGTTAATAAGCTGATGTCTCATTTGTGCTACTGATTTTTTTTTATGTCTCTCCTGGCATGTTCAAATATATTATTATTTAGCTTACAAAGGATTGCTGTGTTATACCATCGTCTAGGGTTATCTTGAGTGCTTTTCCAAGCATGATTTTGGTAGCATTTTTCTATTATAGAAAAGCTTCCAAGTACTACTTGACAAGCATTTTAGATCAATCTTTCTTAGACTGTTCTGAAGCTATATAAATAGCTACTAACTTTGCCCAAGTTTTACTTTTCTGCCTTTTCTTTTTATTTCTTCTCATTTTCCTTGAATGATTTACTGTCTGAATTCCTGGCATATAATAGGTTCTAAGTAAATACTAGTTGAGTTAAATGAGATTCAATACTTACTAAAAGGACTTAGTGTAATTCTTTTACTTGATGACATTCCTAGCAGATTGTTTTTGTTCCATGGTTGCTAAAAACATAACTTGATTTATGGAGAAGGAATTAATAAAGAATGAGCCCCTTTTAATTTTAGCTTTCCTGGTAGGGCTTGACACATGACGCATTTAATCATCTGACTTGAATGTATCTGCAACTTCTCCCTGGCGTGAATGTTATTCTGCATATGAACCTATGTTCAATTTTCTATTAAAATACTACACTAGTTATTTTAGACTCTTCTCTTACCTTCCTAAGTAGTCTGCTAATCTCAATTAACTTTTTTAAAAATCATTGTCATCAACCTGGTAGTTGTCATGTATCATAAGCTGACTGTTCCTACAACAGCCACATCTGTGTTTATGTAACAGAAACCATGGCCACTCTGCACAAATGCACACTTCTAGAAGCCATTATTCGATTAAGGGCTTAAGAGAGTCTTTTGGCTAAAGAGATTGCTGATATGGTAGAGGTGGTGCAGTTTCCTATAGCTGAAGAAAACAGACTTGAATTTAGAAGTGCGTTAACTGAGATTAGTCCTTCTCTTTACTGAATGCCGAAGTTTAAAGGTTCCTGTACAAAGTCATGACCACTTAAATTATGCAGCATAGTTGTTTGGCAGTCTTATGATAACAGTGCTATCATCCCATTAAGATATATTATTATGAATTAGAACAGGTATCCTTTTTCATTAGAATTTCATGTGATACCAGTGTGAGAGTTGACTGATCTTATTTGTTTATGATATATTACTTTTCTGTCACTGGTAAGACCATTTATTATGCATGAAAGCACGGAAATACTGAAGAAGACAAAATCTGAGTCTTGTCTGAACCAGGATTTTGATTCTGTTTTTCATCAGTTAACTTTTTGACAGGTGCTTGAGTACTTAAACGTTAAAGTGCGTTTCACTTAAATGCAATGTATTGCCTAGAACCCTCATATTCCTAGGCTTAATTTTTTTGTGATCTAGAATTTGTGTATCTTAACAAGGCTGAAGTGTTAGTTGTCCATTTGCAGGAAAATAAACAGAAAATAAATAAGCATTTATTTAAGGGCCTAGTTAGTGTATACCAGGTACTATTCTAGACCCTGGGCTGTAGGAAAGAAAGGTGGATTTAATAGCTTCCCTTTGTTTGAGGAGCTCACAGCCTGGCTCCTATTTTTATAGACTGGTAAATAAATTAATTAAAAGACAGTCTAAGTGCTAGAGGAGAACTTGTATTAAATGCTGTGGAGACATGGAAAAGGTCGCACCTTTTCGTGCACAGTCTTGGAAGGCTACTCAAAGGAAGTATCTTTTGCGCTAAATCCTGATTGTGCATTTGGCAATATCTTCTGTAATTAGAAAACACTTTAAGTACACTATATTCTGATGAAAATAAAATTCACATAAGATGTTAAATATTCCCCCTTTATTGTTAAAACCGTGCTTGAAATACAGTGACTTAAAAAAAGGGAGGAAGTGAAGCTTTACTTTGTACTTTCCATGGTTGTTAGAAAACTTTTTTTTTTTCTCGAAATGGCATTTGAATTGATACATATTGTTAGTCCCTTTAAATTTCACTTCTTAACTCTCTACAGCCTGTAGCATTCAGTGGAAATGTTTAGTTAAGGAACGACTTTGGTAATACTCATTTGAAGTTCTTCTGCTTAACTCTTTAAAAAATTATTAAAAATCCTTTAAGGATAATTTACAACCTTGTGCATATTCATCTATGTAATTTACTTAAAAAGAGCACCCTACTCTATATCTTTAAAAAATTATCATCTGCGTGAAGCAATAGTAGAAATATGTCAATGTGTATATATACATAATTATCACAGATCTTATATACAAGGTCAAGATTTTTGTTGCTTGTTTTCTTCTGTACTCATTTTTGCTTCATTATAGCTTGATGTCAAATATCTTATTTGAGCATTTTTCTTTCTAAAAACTGATTTTTACAAATTTTAATTACAAAAGCAATAACCATAAATGAAACTTGTGTTTATTATTCAGACAAGTTCCCAGAAAAATACTGAACTTAAATAAATACTTAAATCACAATTACAAACTTCTGACATCTTTCATTGTTGGAAGTCCTACTATGCCTTTTTTTTGTTAAAGAACATATAGCAATACAGATTTATTTGCAGTCTGGGGTTTCTCTTTTAAAATATATCTATTTGTGTATCATGATTTGTAATATACTACTCTTTTGCTGAATATGTTATTTTATACTATTAGGATCTACAGCTAGAATATGGACAAGGACACCAAAGTAGTTACTTTTTGGGTGCAAACAAGTAAGTAAAGTTCTTTTTAAATTAAATTTAAATTCACAATTGAGTTACTTTATACTTTAATGTATTTATTATATTATGTATTTATATTTATTGTATATTTTATTATATATAATATTTAATATATAAATATATTTTAATATTTCCAGAATTAAATGTGTTAGTCTGGTAGATATGTTTTATAATATGCTTTTAACTTTTCTTCATTGCTACTTTGCTAATTATTTAGTCAGTAGCTGTCATAATGGGGACGATCACCTTAAGTTTTTTATATCATGCTACTCTGTAGACCTTACTTGTTAGAAAAAAATGAAGTACATTCCAACTGAAGACAATATATGTTTCAGGATTTTTTTTCTTTTATTTTTAAAGTTGACCTGTTTATTCCTTATAAAACTTGCTTTGGTCATGTCCCACGTGTGTTGGCTCTAAAAATAGCTGGGAATATTCATACTGTTTAGAAACCTTTATCCTGACTTTTTAGCCATTAAGAGCTTTTCAAAAAGTAGGTAGTAGTTAAAATGTGTCTGGTGTCTTAAGAATTATCAATTCATGCAAGAAGTAAATCCAACAATTATTAAAGGCCTCCTCTATGCCAGGCACCTGTCTGGATGGTGCAGCACTGTGGTGAAAAGGCAGCTTACAAGGTGTAACAATTTAAGGTGCTTGCAGTCCTGAGTCAGCAAGGGAAGGGGACAGGACTCTGCTGTTCCCAGTAGGTTCTTATTTCCCGAGTTCGTGAATAGATTGTCATTATAAAATCTAATTTGTAAGGAAATACTGTTTAAATTGCCAAAATCTCCCAGCAAGGTAGATACTATTTTAATAATCAGAACAACTTAAAATTTCAACATATGATTTCACTTCCATTAGAGAGTTGAGAAATATACTTACATCCATACTTTAAGCAGTTGAGAAATGGTGACTAAAGACGAGTAGCTCGCATTTAAAGGTAATGCAAAATCATGTCTCTCTCCTTTTTTATAGACTCAGTGTTTCAGTACACCCTCTTTTCTCAACACTGAGGAAAGACTTTGAATGACAACCTAGAGAAATGCATTAGTTTTGATTTAAGCTAAAACTTCAGTTAAATATGATGAGGTGTTTGTTTTTTTTTTTAAATTAACCTGATTTAGGTTTCCTAAAATGGAAAATAAGCTTAAAATTTCCCTCGTAGACAAATGAAATTTTATCTAAAGAGTAACTATGTGCTATTTGTAATCTGTCCTGATTCGTTGATAGACAGCAAAGAAAGTTTGTCTCATAGTGGTTAGCAAATAAAAATTCTGAAGTGCTTTTTATGTTGTTTTGTCTAAATTTAAAGTCACTGGTTTTAAGGACCTTGTTAGCAAATTTTAAGAGACAGTGGATAATTTGGAGAAATATTTCATTTGTCCTTTTTTGGTTCATTTTGAAATTATTTTTAAATTATATACTTGCAGGAATGCAAAAAAAAATATGACCCATCACTAAATGCTTTTCCAGATTCCTTAGTTCCCATTTCTAATTGTTAGACATTTTCATAATATATAGTTACTTTGGCTAGGTAAAATGTTAATAATTTGCCCAACCTTCATTTTTTGATTAATTGGATCCCTGCTTAAGGAACTGTATTCTATATAACGAATCACTGGCAAGGTAGGTTGGCCAAAAATTTGACCTTTGGCTGTGTTTCGTGTACAGGTATATACATACATGTGACATGAGCATGGATGTAGCACTTCTCTTACTGTACTGATACGTCTGCTTTATTCTTGTGACTAGGCAGTGTTTTAAAACTCACAGGATTTCCTGCTTTCTCCATAGGTGATCAGGCAGACAGATTTCCATTTATGGGTTTCTACCTATTCCAGACCAAACAGGAACTAAGATAGTTTGGTTGTTTTGTTTTGTTTTGTTTTTATTTATTTTTTTTTTTTAAAGATTTTATTTTTATTTATTTGACAGAGATAGAGACAGCCAGCGAGAGAGGGAACACAAGCAGGGGGAGTGGGAGAGGAAGAAGCAGGCTCATAGTAGAGGAGCCTGACGTGGGGCTCGATCCCGTAACGCCGGGATCACGCCCTGAGCCGAAGGCAGACGCTTAACCGCTGTGCCACCCAGGCGCCCCTGTTTTGTTTTGTTTTTAAAAGAATGATATGTATTTTGACTTACTGGGTTTTCTTTTCTTTTGAATGCTGTTATTATTAGGATCAACTTTTCTGATCATTTAAAACCAAAAAAATACTATTTTTAAAAGAAAACTAAATTATTTCTGATTTTGTTTTTAATGTAGAGCAGAAATTCTAACGATAGATTCTCTTCTAAAGACTTAAATAATGGTGAAAAGAGTAAACTGAATTACACAGTTCCTGGCACAATTGTGTGTAGTAGTAGTAAACGTCAGATCTGGAGTCAGAACGCTCTCTTCCTGTAAGCTATGTGACTTTGAGAAATTAACCTCAGTTTTCTCTAGTAAAATGGGGATTATAATAGTTCTTGCCTGGTAGGGTGCTAAGGGTGAAATGTAGTAATCATTGCAAAGCATTTAGGACAGTTGGGGTTTAATAAATACTTATTAATTGCCCTTATCTGTAGTATTTACTCAGTAAGTAATTGTTGATTTTAAGAGCAAGTGAATACAAGTGAATAAAATTGCTCTTTGGTTTTAAAGAAATAGGAAGTTTTTTTGTTTTGTCTTCAAATATAATTGGGACAATAAAGATTTTTTTTGAGCCATTTAGGCAATTTCAGATTTTAGTAACCAGCAGCGTGAATTTCTTAGCTAATTTGAATATGCTGAATATTTTGGCTGTGGTTTTTACTTCCCTGTATAAGTTTCTTCACTTCACCAGTTAAATCTATGTTTGCATATTGTTCCATTTCTAACTTTTCATCCAGATTTCCTAATTATTTTCGATTGACTTAGTAACTCTCAGTATCTGTGGGCATCGTTCTGTTTTATTTTGTTCATTACTTTCTAAAATTTCCATAACAGAAGAATCCACATGGGCTAGTGAATATTGACACTGTTTATTGTAGAGCACCCAATCTTAGTGATTAAATCAGTGTCACATATTTCTCTAGGGCTCTCAAGATACAGTATTTACTGTAAATGAACCTCCTAGCAGATTTAGCCGTGTTTCATTTTTTCTTTTGTAAAGCCTGAAAAGCAAATCATATATCCTACTTTTCATTAAAACTTCATGAATCGTATAACTGTATTAACAAAGTATCTGTAACACATAGTAGGAGATTTACAAGTAAATAAACAATAAATTTACGTGAGTCCCTAGGCATAGGCTAGCTGCTTTTCTATGATCTTATTAAGCTTTTCTCTCTTATTCTTGGAGAACCTAACACTCTCAGGAAGATTCTTTTTTAAAAAGTGGAATGCCATGTAAGTCCAATTAAATATGGTAATTGAAAATAAACTACATTTTGAATTTCCTTTTTAATTATTTTCAAATTTGAATATTCTCTGCTGGAAAAAGGTGCCCCCAAAACTGTTGTCATGTGTGTAAGAAAGTGTTTTTCATATCTTCTAAAAGGATATAAAAGCCCACTGTATACTTCAGAGTTACTATGTTTAACTTAGTAGAATAGTTTAAAGCAGTGCTTCTTCAATTTTTGGTCTCACGATCCTTTACAATCTTAAAAATTATTGAGAACTCCAGTGAGCTTTTGTTTCTATGGGTTAAAACTGTCAATATTTATAGTATCAGAAATTTACACTGAGAACTTTTCAAAATATTTACTTATTTAAAATAGTAATATACTCGTTACATGTTATCATAAATAACATTTTGTGTGTGTGTATTAAAAAAAATTTGTCATCATTAAGGATCAATTTAAATGCCACCGCTTTATGATACCTTCCTTGTAACACCACTTGATTCCTCTCATGAGACTTAGGAGCAGCAAATAATTGTGATAATAGATTTTATATATGTCAGTGTAATTCAACTGACTTTTTGTTGAGGCCCACTAATAACATTTTTTATGAAAAACAGCTAGATTTTTCTGAAACAAAGTAATAGTAAGAAAAGTGTCATTGTTGGGGCGCCTGGGTGGCACAGCGGTTAAGCATCTGCCTTCGGCTCAGGGAGTGATCCCGGCGTTACGGGATCGAGCCCCACATCAGGCTCCTCTGCTATGAGTCTGCTTCTTCCTCTCCCACTCCCCCTGCTTGTGTTCCCTCTCTCGCTGGCTGTCTCTATCTCTGTCAACTAAATAAATAAAGTCTTTAAAAAAAAAAAAAGTGTCATTGTTTTACATTTTTTGCAAATCTCTTTAATATCTGGCTTAGTAGAAGACAGCTGGATTCTCGTATCTGCTATTAATCTGTTCTGTTAACATGCATTTTGTAATCTCTGGAAAACTCCAGAGTTTCATTCTCAATGAAAGAACAAGAGTGCAAAGGGTAAATGCTTTTTTTATTATATGCAGTATGAAAATAGTTTTGTTCTTGCAGACCCCCTACAGGAGACCAAGGGACCTTGGAGATCCCTAGACCACACTTACAGAATTGCTAAAGAAATGTTGCTCAGTCAGTCATAATAAAGAAAATACTAATTGAGTACTTAGTGTATTCTGAATTACTATTCTAAGCATTTTACCCATATTCAGTGTATCAGATAAACACTTCGATGTAGGTTATAATTGTTATAATTCCTGTTTTATAGATACGGAAACTGAAGCATTGCAGATAACTTATTGAAGGCCACGCAGCTTACAGGGACAGAGGCAGGACTCAGATTCAGGCTCACTTTGCTTCATAACCTGGCATCGGTTTGCCATCCTGCTTCTAGTCAGAGGCTCCTGCCTTCCTAGAGCTGGCCCCTGAAGAGCTTTGTGAGTTAGATGATAGATTTGACTGAAATACCGCAATTTTTTTGATCTGCAGAACAGGATTTGCAATTAGTTTATGGCTTTCCCATGTCATTTACACTTGATTTAGAGCTTTGTCGTTTTTTAATATTTAGATTGTTAGTAAGCTGGCCTAATTAAGATATTTGAAGACCAAAATCTGTTCTATTAATTGTTTATACCAGCTAACCATTCCTTTCAGTTTCTCTGGTTTTATGTTTTGATAATTCTAAGGGCAGTTTTTTCCAATACATATCAGAGGGGGAGAATGATTAGAAGGTACTGCCTTACAACTTTCAAGGAGAGTAAGTTTTCTGTTGACTCACTTTCACCTCCGTAATCTGGTAACCATGTATCCTCCTATCCCATTGGCTTTAAGAAAGCTATGGAGTTTTTATGCTTGAAGAGTGTAACATAGGAAATACGCTGCATGAACTTGCAGTGACAAGAAGTAAGGGAACTTCAGGAATGCCACGAGTGCTCTCTTACATTCCTGAATATCAAAGTTTCATAAATTGCTCCTAATGATAAAATCCTCACACCTGGTCTGATACAGGCTTAGTCTCCCAAAAGTGTAAATGTGTTTGCCAGTACACCACTGGAGAACAGATGCTTCAGGTAAGTGAGCGTCTTCCGTGAAAGCCAAGTGCTACTACATTCATGTATTCACATCACATGCATGCATGCTTTTGCAGAGATCCAACCTGTTGAGTTTCATTTTGTAGGATTGCCTGAGAGCATGTTTTTTTTAAAGTGTGTCACCTTCCTTATTTTAAGAAAAAGAAAATATAATTTCAGGTGTCAGGTAAAATGTTCCAGGTAAAATTTGAGTCCTGGAAACCCCTGACTATGACCCTGCAATTATGGTTTTGTCAGTCCTATTGTGACATTTCATGGTGGGTTGTTCTCTGTTTGAATTGGTATTTTTCAGTAAACATTAGGATTTATTTTGTTCATTTCAAATACATGTATAAAGACATTAGCAACAGAAAATATAGATATATTATTAAATATAACTTGACGTCCTATGGTATAGAGATCATTGTAGCGGATGTTAATGAACAGTAAAAAGTAATTTAAAAGTTTGTGGGTAAGGTAAAAGTGATGAAAATATGTACTTGCTATACCTTTGCTTATTTATTCACATTTTTTGTTCTTGCTTTTGTTTTCTTTTAAGGAGTCTTCTGAAGTCTGTTGAAGAAGAATTACATCAGCGGTAATTTTGATTTTTAATTAAGCTTAAAAAACTTTATGTCATAGATGAGTAAAGTCTCTTTGCCCCCTTCTCTGTCACGTAGCCGAAGGTTGTCTTGTTGTTGTTTAATTCTGAATACTATAAAGCTGCAGAAATAAAATTCTGTCTTGCAGTAGCCCTTCCTGCATTTTCTAAAATTTCTTCTTAAGCCATTTGGTAAAGTCCGTTTAGTAACAGTGGAATTATCCTTTGTCCTTAGAGGGCATGTGGCGCATTTAGAAGATGATGAAGGGGATGATGATGAATCTAAACAGTAAGTTCTGTTTCTGTTTTTGATAAACGAAAACGTGTCATTTGGTTTAATTTCATAAATCTGACAGCTTAATATTGGCAGTAATCTTAATGTCATTAGTAACATAGTATTATGGGTTATACCACAGTTTCTATCTCTTTCTCTATTCTAGTTGTGTTAGCTCAAGCAACATTAACAAAATAACCATAGCCTGGTGGTTTAAACAATTGATCTCATAGTTCTGGAGGCTGGGAGGTTCGGGCTCGAGCTGCTGGCCAGTTTAGTTCCTGGTGAGAGGTCTCTTTCAGGCCTGCACGTGGCTGCCTTTTCACCATGTTCTCAACATGGGCTTTCCTCAGTCCAGGCATGCAGAGACAGAAATCTCTCCCCCTTTTCCTGTCTCATGAGGACCTCACTCTTATGACCTCGGTTGACCTTCCACTAAACACTAGAATATGAGCACAATTCAGCCAAGTTGTCTCCTCTCAGAGGGATTACCTTTCCTCCCGTTTCCGATAATATATTCATCATTTCCATCTAAGACCCCAGCAGAATGGCTTTTAATGTCCACATTCTACCAACATTCTGTTGGTGATTATTTATATATTCTCTAAGAAGATGGAAACTTTCCTCCATCTCTCCTCTTTCTGGTCGTTCATCAGAATCACTCTTAAAGTCCATATTTCTAGCATGTACCTTAGAACTCTTCCAGCCTCTACCCGTTACTCAGTTCCAAAGCTGTTTCCACATATTTGGGTATTTGTTATAGCAGTACCCCACTTCTTGGTACCAAGCAAGTCTGTCTTAGCTCCGTCTGCCATAAGAAAATACCATGGACTGAGTGACTTGAATAACAGAGATTTGTCACAGCTCTGGAGTCTTGGGTGTCTAAGATAAAGTAACTGCCCATTCAGTTCCTGGTAGGGGGCCCTATTCCTGGGTTGTAGACAGCTGCCTCCTTGCTGTGTCCTCGCATCATCTTTTCTTGATGTGTACATGGAGAGAAAGAAAGAGTAATCTCTTCATCTTCTTATAAGGTCCTGTTGGGTCAGGACCACCCTTAGAACCTCCTTTAACCGTAATTACCTTCTAGAAGCCCTGTGTCCAGATAATAATCACGTGGGGGGTTTGGGCTTCAAGATAGGAATTTTGGTGGACAAAACTCAGTTCATAGCACTGACTGATGACAAAGAACTTTGAAAGAAACTAATTGATGACAAACACAGGAAATATATCTTGTAATTTAATGTTGTAAATTAGTAATTGGTAGATGCTATAATTATTACTACAACTACAGAGGCTTGTACTTTGTTGAATAAATTTCATCTGATATGTTTTAAATAAACACATACATTGGATATAAGTGTATTTTTAAAGAGGGAATATTTTCACTTATGTAAGCATTGATACGTAGTTTTTTTAGATTTTTGTTTTTCCCCCTTTTAAGAAAGGTGCAGTTTCATGGTAGAGTGACACCTGACTAGCAGCTGGAGGCATGGAGGCATAGGTCTTCCTTTGTACCTCACTACTCTGTGACCTTGACTCAGGCCACTTAACCTCTTGGGGCCTCCCTCTCCTCATCTGAGAGTTAATGCTCGATCATCTTTTAATTTTTTTGTACATCTAAAATGCCAATCCTGAGTTGTAATGAATTTTAGCTTCAATCAAATAAATTCTACCTAAAATTTTGCAGCAAATGTACGTAGCTTTTGATGAGCTTTATCAGAGATATTTCATACCTAAAAGTAGTAAAAAGCTTACATTGTAATATATTTTTATACTATATCATTTTGCTATTTTTCCCTAAACTAATTGCTGCTTATGTTTTTATTATAATTACCTTCCAATTGATATAAACTGGAATTGTAGTTATCTTTTCCTGTTTTAATTTGAAACCAAGAAAACATATCTCCTTAATTACTTCTGAATAAAACTTCATTCAGTATAACTTGAGCATTTCACAGAATATTTTGGAAAACGCTCATAATCTCAGAAAAAGGAACTTGTTTATGCAAATTTTCTTCCGTATCTATGAAAAATTAATTATATTTTAGTAATAATTCAATTCTGATTCTGAACTGTCATGTTTTTATAGTTCAACCATGAAAGCGAAAGTTCCACCTCCTTTGCCACCAAAGGTAAGCAGGGTTGTTTTTCAATTTGAGTTAACGTGTGTGTGTATGTGTGATTGTTCTGCCACTGTAGTACTGTATTAATAGTTTCTTTGTAGCTTATTTTCATTTGGGATCCACAAAAAAAAATCATGAACAAGTTACCAACCATGATATAGATGATTGTGGTTATATTTGTTTGTCTTTTTTTAATTATCCCACTTTTTACTTCAGGAAAAATGTTTCATATTTTTCCTTTTGAATGAAACATGAATAATTTCATGTTTAATCATTGGTCTCCTTTTCTGTATTATTTCAGCCTAAGTCCATATTCATACCACAGGAAACTCATTCTACTGAGGATGATAATCAAGGAACCATCAAGAGATGTCCCACGTCGGAGAGCCCAGCAAAACCATCCCAAGTTCCGCCTAGACCACCACCTCCCAGATTACCTCCACAAAAGCCAATTGCTTTAGGTAATGGGGGAAGGGAGGGTGAGATAAGCATGTTACCAGGGTTTAGTACTGTGTGAAAAAAATGGAGGGTATCTTTATTTTAAGAGAGTATTTGAAATTTCTTTGAGAGAGGGGAAGAGGAAGACAACAACTATAGAGATGTTTTCTGCTTTTTGTCACATGGTTTGTAGTGTTTATATGACAGGATTACCTGTGACCCGTTCTGGGATTCAGATGTCCTTGTTTCTCATCTCATATCTAGCCTCTTCCCTCTGGAGAATTGGGAATGTTCAGTTCATCATTTATCTTAGCATGGCAACTGAAGAGACTGAACTCTGACCAAACAGGACGGTGTGTTTTTGGTTGTAGGCTACTTGTGTTTTAGAAAAAGAGGAGGGTACTCTAACTTCTTCATTTTATTTTATCATTTTTAGAAAAAGATTGTCAGTATTGCTAGGTGTTTGCCTCCAAATTAATCCTAGATGTTGTTTTAATACTATATTCTTGCATATTATGCATAAGACGCAATTTAAAAAAGAATAATTAAAGTTTCCTGGATAACGTAGTGTAAATTGCCCCTTTCCTGAAAGTAGTTATATATTCAGTGTTTGTCTTTTACACAAATACATGTGCTTAGACATAACCTGATTGTAAATTTGTCTATATGAAAAAAGAGATGTAAGGAGCAGAACATGTGCATCAGACTCGTTCTTCATTACTAAATATTTCTGATGGGGTGATCCCAAATGAAGGCAGAAAACCATCTGAGAGATCGGATTTTTCTTTCCTACTTGGTAATTTTCTGAATGAAAGTTTTCATGAAAATTAATCCTTTTTAAATATATTTAAACATCTCACTGAAGGAAATGGAGTGAGCTCCTTCCAGTTAAATGGTGAACGAGATGGTTCATTATATCAACAACAGAATGAACACAGAGGCACAAACCCTTCAAGGAAAGAAAAGAAAGATGTACCAGTAGGTATTTATATTTATAAGCTCTCCTTGTATTTTTCTTTCTCATAGTTAAGTTAGTTTTGTTATTATAATTAATGAAACTAGCAATTACATATTTTACAATATGGTATTTAATATATTAATTATAATAATAGATTGCTTAAATCTTAAAAAAAAGTAACGTTGCTGTGGCAAACTTTGAATGATGGCCAGTTGGTTATAATGATGTATTATAAAATGTGGCCTTCTGCATACAGGTAACTATTATTATTCTCATGGAGATAAGATTGATTCTTAAAAAGTTAGTTCTTTTTTCAATCTCAAAAAGTTATGGGAGGGGCGCCTGGGTAGCGCGGTCGTTAAGCGTCTGCCTTCGGCTCAGGGCGTGATCCCGGCGTTCTGGGATCGAGCCCCACATCAGGCTCCTCCGCTGGGAGCCTGCTTCTTCCTTTCCCACTCCCCCTGCTTGTGTTCCCTCTCTCGCTGGCTGTCTCTCTGTCAAATAAATAAATAAATCTTAAAAAAAAAAAAGTTACGGGAAGAAGAACATGGACACATAAGGAAAGCTAGAACTTAGGACAAGTTTTTAACTGTAGGCTACATAATTCATGGTATTACTACTCTTACTCAAAGAAAATACCTAACAAGGAGGAAAATTTTCCAGTAGGTATAAAATATCATTTCAGGAAAGATGAAATTAACCTTAACAGCTATTCCTGTTACAGATAAATAAATATTATTTATCGGGGATTAAAGTATTTTAACATTTGTGAAGAATTTGCTCTTCATCATCAGAAGACATTTGTCTGTCATCATAGAACTTAAAACAACAAAACATCCTTAAAATCCCCAATTCAGCATGAGATGAGATGGTATTTTTTTAAAGTTTTTGTGTATACTAAAGTTTGTTTTTGTAGATATTTATAATACATTTAAAATGTTTATGTGCATATAGCTATGATTTTATGTAGTAAGCACATTGCTAGAGGCTTTTGTACTATATCTAATCAACTTTTTTAAGATTTCATGACATAATATGATATACCATTTTTTATTTTCAGTTAAAGCACTTAACTGGGATTATCCACTGTAATTTGTGAAATTTAGGTAGGACATTGTTAACAAAAGCATAAAATGCCCTTCAGGAGTAAGTTTTTATGAAGTCTGCCCAACCGAGCAGGGCCCTTTTGTTTTCATCAGTTTAAATTTTAGCAGCCCTCTTAATGTAGTGGTACAGAAATATACAGCCTTATGACTCTATAGTGCAGCATAAGAACCTTTGAGAGATGTATACATTTTTTATGTATGCATTTTTATCACTGTGTTAGCTCGTGTGATTAGGGTAAGGAACTGCTATACGGTAGTAGTGAAACTAACAGTCTCAGTAATTCTGAAATATGTCCATGACTGTATTATAGGATAAACAGTATCCATGATATATTGAAACATGATTACAGTTTCTGCAGCTTGAAATTATTTATAGCCAGTTCTGTCGATACTTAATGTAAATCTGGCATTCAGAGCTCCCTAATTAAAAATGTTTTGCTGAAGTAGATGATCTAACATAATTTAAGGACATCAATATAGAACTAAGTACATAAATTATTTGCAAAATGGAAAAACATTATCAGAAATTAGTGGCCATAATAGGCTGTACATCCTCATACACATATCTATGAAGTAAAATTTCAAATAGTCTCAATTTCAAAAGTATCAGTAGTTACAGAAGTAGTACTACATAGAATATTTCATCTGTATCATGTATATGAAAGTAGCTTTTTAGTTAATTTTTGTCACATCATTTAGATAATTTTGACTTAGATTGAAAAAAAATTAGGATGTCATTCCTTAAAATATTTAGATTAACCTCCAAAGAAATCTAGACTTTCATAAAATTTATGTTTGAAGTATCATCTCAGGACGACTGGGTGGCTCAGTCGGTTAAGTATCTGCCTTTGGCTCAGGTCATGATCCCAGGGTCCTGGGATCGAATCCTACTTCGGGCTCCTTGCTCAGCAGGAGCCTGCTTCTCCCTCTCCCGTCACTCCCCCTGCTTGTGCCCTCTCTCTCTTTTTTTCTCTCTGACAAATAAATGAATAAAATCTTAAAAAAAAAAAAAGTGGCTGAGTTTATCTTGAATTAGGAAAGACTACATTTAAAAAAATAAATAAAGTATCATCTCTCTCCAAAGAGATTCCTTCTCCAGGGGACACGTCGTATACTCCAGGCATGCAGCCCCTTGGAAAAATATCTGGTATTCTTGAGCATGTTGTAGGTGAACGATTATGCTATTTTTACTCTCCTTATAATTATCAGTATACTTTGACCAGTGATTGATATATTTGAATCCATCAGAATGTAAAACTTCAATTGACATTGTAAGCAAGGTTAAGATAATTTACAGATTAGGTTAAGACATTTGTAATATATTTAATAGATAAAGTATTCAAATCTAGGGCACCTGGTTGGCTTGGTTGGTTAAGTGTCTGTCTTCAGCTCAGGTGCCCTGGAATCAAGTCCCACATCAGGCTCCTTGCTCAGCGGGGAGCCTGCTTCTCCCTCTGCCTACCATAACCCCGCTTGTGCTCACTCACTCTCTCTCTCTCTCTCTCTGACAAATAAATAAATAAAATGTTTTTTTAAAAGTATTCAAATCTAGATTATATAAAGAACTCCAACAAATAGATAAGAAAAAAATAACTCAGTTTAAAAAAATGGGAAAAGACAATTCACAGAAGAGAATAAACTGTTTTTTAAATATTCTCAATCTTCCTAACAATCAGAGCCATGCAAAGTAAGGAGAAAACATTTTTTACTGATCAGTTTGGTAACATTAAGTGTCTGTAAGACCATAAGGAACCAGGGAGCTCCTACATTGCTGGTGGGTATGATATGAAATGAGCAAGCACTCAGACAGTTTGGCGGTCAATATCTGCCAAAATGTAAAAGGGTACAGCCCTTTGTTCCAATAGTTTCTCTCTTCACAGCATACCCTAAAAAATTTATTCACACATTCCATAGTAAGGTATATGCAAGGGTGATCATTTCTGCATTGTTGTTATAGTAAAAAATGGAAAATAACTTAAATATCCGTAATAATTAGGTAATAGCTAAGTAAAGTATTATGTTGATACCGTGCTACAGTTAAAACAAATGGACCAGATCTGTGTGTACTGATAGGAAGATCTGTCCAAAATCCAGCATTAAGGCGAAGAAGAGGTTGATAAAACAGTGCGTAACTATTCATGTTCTAAAACACACACACACACACACACACACACACACACACACACACACAGTGTTTTCTGTGGGGATTCATACAAAGGAGGTATGGAAATATACACAAATACATGAGTGCATATCGTTGTCTAGAAAAAAGGCTTGGAAGGGTACACTCTAAACCAGTTTTTTTGGGGGCGCGGGGGGGACAAGTACCAGGAATAAGTGGACTATACAAGGGCTATAGGGAACTTTTCAGCCTTATCTGTATTGTTTCGTTTTACAAAAAGAAAGTATTCATGTATTTTATTTTGATACGTGTGTTTGAACTACAGTATTGTTACACCAAACAGCAACAAAAGAAGTATATTCATGCATGTATTCTTTTTCTAGAAGCCTATTAGTAATGGTCTACCCCCAACACCTAAAGTGCATGTAAGTATAAATATCAACTAGGTTGTTTTCAAGCTAAATACAATGACAGATAATTGCTTGACTGTGTATCTTTGGTTAGATTTTTATCTGTTTGAAAGAATCTCCTTTATTAATAAAAAAAAAATCTAGAAGATTGCTAATTTAAATGTTACATCTGAAAAGTAGCTTTACAAGACAAAATTATGGTAAATTATACATTTTAAAGCTCCTTTATCCCAAAATGTGTTGATATCTTCTAAGGCACATGGGTACAATAGGAAGTACAAAATGTAGATTGACACATTTTTTCCTAGTGTTCTCAATTATCAAAAACAGAAGTTTAAAACTAGAAGGAACATTAAAGGACCATCTGGCCCAAACTCTTATTTTGACTGTGAGTAAAACTGAGACCCCAGAATCTTTGCAAGATCACAGAACTCCACCCAGTTCCTAGGTACACTCCTGTGTTCTACTCTGTCCTGGTTTGTTTTGTTTTGTTTTATTAGACCGTGCTGCCTTAGAATTAAAATTATATTAGCTCAGTGTAATTGTGCATCAGTATAGATAGAACTGCATTTTTGCCGCTGCAAACCTGTAACCTAAAATGTAGTGTGACGCTAATTTAGAAGGTGTCCACTGCATTTCTAGTCTGTACCCTCTCGACTCTTCTTTTGTAGTCTTTTTAGTTTCTTACTCCACTTTGTAATTAGTATTAAAGATCTGAATATTTATCCCTTATCTTACAAAATAAAAGTTTGGGGGCGCCTGGGTGGTACAGCGGTTAAGCGTCTGCCTTCAGCTCAGGGCGTGATCCTGGCGTTATGGGATCGAGCCCCACATCAGGCTCTTCTGCTATGAGCCTGCTTCTTCCTCTCCCACTCCCCCTGCTTGTGTTCCCTCTCTCGCTGGCTGTCTCTATCTCTGTCAAATAAATAAATAAATAAAATCTTTAAAAAAAATAAAAATAAAAAAATAAAAGTTTGGAGAGTAAAAGGCTCCCAAGTCTAGCAGAGACACTTAAACAAGAGGACACAATTTCCTGTTTGTCTACAGCGCAAAGCTCTCAGGTCAGGTGCGCGGTTGACAGGGAAGAGCTCATAACCGGAAAGCCAGGTATGATCAGCTTCCGGACTAGCTTATGGTTGGGGTTGGTTTGCTTATTTGGCACCTCATTTTGTCAATTTGGATTTTTAGGGGTTAGGCAGCACCTCCACATACAAATTTTGGCAGCTATCTTAAAAAATAATTATTGGAATTAGTTAAATGATACAATTTCTGCCCTACACCTTAAAAACATTTTTTATTGGTCTCCTACACCTGCTGGTATTGCGAGGTTGTTGTTGTTTTTTGGTACCAAAATCTTAATAGTATTGGTTGGTAGGTTTCTATGAGGAAAAAGGAAATCTTAAGGTTTATAATTTTCTTTTTTTATGTTAATATTTTTAATCCCTTATAATTAACTGTAGTAATGTGTTCTGTCTCTGGGTATCATCTCCATGTTTGTGAAGAAAATATTCCAGCTATAAAATGATGCACAATGCACTTCTTCTCACCAGATATTTTTGTATTCTTTTTCCCCCAAGTTGTTGGTAGAAAAAGTGATTAAATGAATAAGCTTTCTTTATTTATTCTAACCTGAACAACAGTTCCAAAATTAACATTTTACTCTTTGAAGATCAAAAAAAAATTCAAATGAATGATTCTGTATTTCCTTATAAGGTGTTTATTATATGAAAGACTTGTAAATGGGCTTCATAAATATTAACATAAATAAAGCTTCTTCTTATTTTTTTTAGAAAGCGGGTACAGACCCATGTTTTGAAGTAAATGATATGAATTTGAAATCAACTATACCTCTTTCATGTTGTAATATTAAATTTAATGATGAATAACATTTTAAGTCATGAAATGAAATAAGAAACTTTTTGCCTTTGTAGAGGTTATGATTTCCTTCTTATCAGGGAATATTGTATTACTTGGTTATTCTTTGTTTTTCCAGATGGGTGCATGTTTTTCAAAGGTTTTTAATGGATGTCCCTTGAAAATTCACTGTGCAACATCATGGATAAACCCAGATACAAGAGGTAGTACTATATGTTTATATCTGTTATCGTTCTAATTGTTTTTTAAACTGAGACCATGAAAGCATTCAGTTTTCTTCATGTTCTGAATACCTTTCTGAAAAATTTTTCTTATAATTTTTAAAAATTATTTAGGGTAAATATGTTTCTCTATGTTATCAGCAGTGTTTGAGGTGACCTGTGACACTGAAATTTCACTCTGTGGTCCCCATGTCAACAGAGTGAAACCATATACTTTGTGCCACCCTAATTTCTTCCAGAGAAGTTTTTTCTGTAGCTGCACGTATCTTTGTGTTTTAGGTACAGCTGTTAAAGGAGTTTAACAGCTAAGGGTCCAGGGTGTAGTGAACACGTTGGAGGACCTCTCCACCTTAAAGGGGATTGTAATAAGGATCGTTGTCATCAGTCACTGACTTAAAGATTACCAGCATGCTCTCACTATATAAGATCTACATGAATACATGCCCACACGTCTTCTTACTAAATCTTTTAAAAATCCAAGGTGTAGGAACTGTATTTCACAAGTAGGGAGAATGACATTCAGAGAGGTTCATTGTTTCATTACCAGTCAGGGTTGGAGCTGCACTTTGAACCCAGTTCGGTTGTATTGTCTGACCACAAAGCTTATGCCTTTAATCTGCCGGCACTAATCCTAAATACTGGGCAGTAGAGGAGTGCTCCTCGCATTTTAAGTTGTTCTCAGCATGCTTCAGTTTAGTCTGGAGAAATTCTTGACCTGTTGTTTTCTATTATCAAAAGCAGATCAGACAGGACCATGGCTAAACTGCCATCTTCCAGCAGATATTGAGTACCCTAGTAGGTGTGCATCCAAGTTTTAGGGTACTTTTTGAATAGGCAGTAGCCAGGTCCTGGTTTGTTGTTGTTGTTGTTGTTTGTTATTTGTTCTTTTTTAAGATCCTGGTGTTTTGATGTTACTGCTAAAAATGGTAGCCCATCTGCAAAAAATATTTTTAATCTGTATCAGTTCTTCTTTACTCATATTCTGTACACTGATTGTACATGATCCTGTCTTAAAGGAATTTTAGAAAAGAAGCTATAGATTCCCTGCCAGGCCTCAGCAGCCTCTGACGAGTAAGGAGCCCTAGCATTCCAGACTTCAAAACCTCTTTGACATAAAAGTTTTCCTCTCTGCTTTGAGGCTGGTATTTACATATAGCTCAGTTCATTAAGGTAGAGTATTTAGCCACTTACTTGTATTAAAATATATATTTACTGCTTATCAATCACAGTAATTCTTTCTTCATGTTGATACATATTTACTTAATTTGTATATAAATCCTTTTGGACAGTATTTTACATATCAGAACGGTGAATTATTTTTGTCATTTCAGATCAGTACTTGATATTTGGTGCCGAGGAAGGGATTTATACTTTGAATCTTAATGAACTTCATGAAACATCAATGGAACAGGTGTGTTATTTTGTATTTTCCCTTTTTTAAAGTTATATATAGATACTAGACAAGAAATAAGGTTCAGTTCTAGGATTTTCTGCCTCTTTGATCCATCAGAGCTTCAGAGAGCATGTTGTATTTGTCAGGTACTGAGGACACATTCACAGGACTAGTCCTGCCCTGCAGGACCTCATGATGTAATAGAGAACGAGACACAGCAGTCACTGCAGCATTCAGGTGTCATGCTAGGAGTGAGCACAAGGTAGAGGCCACAGAGTTGCAAGTCACTAGCACCTCCCGTGGGCAGGTGAGAAGAAACCATTCGTGGCAGTGGTGGATGGAGGATAAATATGAGTTGTGAATCAAAACGACAAGGACAGGGAACCATGAACAGACAGTCTGACTAGAGTATAAAATGAGGCAGAGTAGTAACAGTAAATGGAGGTGGATGGGGAAGGCAGCTGCCAAACCCCCGAGCTTCATGTACCATGCTGATGACCAGGTCCGTGTTTTAGAACGGTCTGTTTGCAGTGTGGTGAGAGATGGCAGGAGAGATTTTGGTCAAAGGGTGAAGAAGTGTTGAGTCAGGGCAGAAGTGGGGAGGACAGAAAGGAAAAAGTGGGGTTTGAAATTGCTTGGGGACATTTCTTTTGTCCCAGTGATTGGGGGAAGCTTTTGGCATTTAGTACCCAAAGGCCAGCAATGCTAACCAACCTGCAAAACGATAATGATGGTGTTAGGAAGTAATACCTATATAAGACTTACTATGTGCCAGATACTGTTTTCAACATTTTTTTTTTTTAAGATTTATTTATTTATTCCAGAGAGAGAAAGAAAGAAAGTGGGTGGAGGGGCAGAGGGAAAAAAATCTCAAGCAGACTCCCTGATTAGCAGGGCTCAATTCCATGACCCATGAGATCATGGCCTAAGCTGGAACCAAGAATCAGATGCTCAGCTGACTGGGCCACCCAGGCACCATTGCTAGATGCTGTTTTTAAACGCTTTACATAATTTGCATATTTAATCTCACAGCAACTCTCAAAGATAGATACCATCATGGATAGCATTCCGATGAGAAATCTGAGGCACAGAAAGGATCAGTAACTTTTCAGAGACCCCACAACTATTAAGTAGCTGAACTGGATGGGATGTGAACCCGGGCCAGCTGGCTCCAGAGTCTGTGTCCTTAACTAATTCACGACACTGCCTCTCCCACTTGTATGGCCCCTGTAGACAAACACCAGACCTAGAGAGAGATTAAAGAGCTAGAATTGGCCATATTAAATGACCTCTTCAACGTGAAGGCTCAGGAAAAGTCTAGGTTGACCCCAGGTCTCCAGCTAGAGTGAACGACAGTACCACCTGTCAGGGTATGGGATACAGGAAGGGAAGTAGATTAGAAGGGCGCGATACTGCATGCAGTTTGGTCACATTGAGTTTTGGGTGCCTGTGGGATGTATAACTGATTGTCTATTATCAATATAAATTGATTACAAATACAATGGAGAGAAAAAAAATCTGTAAGTAATGGTATTTTCTTCATAACCAGACATTTCCGTCTTTTCTACTTGAAGCAGCATTTTTAAATTAGATTTTCTAACAAAATCCTCAACTGCATGATATACTCTAAATCTTTCAATCTGGAAGTGACATACAGTGAGGTGGCTGAAAAATACTAGGAACTAGAGAAAAATGAAAAGGGTCTTGTTACTTATAATAATTAGTAAATAACTCAAAGGTAGTAATATTTTTCTTGGATATAATATATCTAAAAATCACCTTACAGGTAGCAATATTAATTGTAAGGAACAAGACCAACTTCATGCATAGGTGGGGTAAGCATTTATCTACCTAATTCAAGGGACAATTAAGTGAAGGTGCCCACCAACCCCACCCGGTCCCAGTCTGCAGGAAGTAATCTCCTGAGATGCTTCAGCGCTGGAAACTACACTGTTTGAATAATATATTCTGAGCTATACATGCCCTATGAAGTGAAACCTTTTCCCTCGCAGAGGAAGCCTTTGAGAGTAGGGAATGAGAATATGTGAGATCCTGAGGTTTTTTTTCATCTTGCTATTAAATTATTAGGTGGATTTTCTCTGTCCTCTGGGGGAAAGAGACCAGGAGGCATGAGTCTGCTAGATAGGAGAAGATGCTGGAAGGAGAGGAAATGACACCGAACAGCATCCTGGTTTTAAATTTTTTATCTGCTTTTATTATTTATAGCTAACATTCACTGAGTGCTCCGCGTGCGCCAGTCTTCCACGCCCTTTTCTGGTTTAATTGCCACAGCAACTCTGTTAGGTATAGGCGCTCTGTGTTACAAGTAAGAACACTGACTCGCAGAAATCACGTTATCCAAAGTCACAGTCACTGAGAAAGCAGGTGTCTGAGTCCACGCAGCCTTGTAGAACCCACTCTTCTTTACTGTGTACTTTCATTTAACGGATTATTTCACCTAGAGCCTACTTTGCTTAGGGAAATAGACATTAGAAATCCAGAAAAGCCTTAAGGTTTTATTAAATGTGGTTGAAAACAAAAATCCAATGTGAAATCCACTTAAAACTTTGCATCAATACTTTTTCATTGTCTCTGTGTTGGTAATTTATCATGGAGGCGTTTGTGTCTTACCCTGATACTTTGTGTATATGCTTCCTCACAATAAGCTATAGACTTAATACCAGAGAAATACTTTCTAAGTTTTTTTATGAAGATCAACCCAGTTCAAGACAGTATTAAATAAAAATCAGTTTTCTTCTGCTTTGATAACATACTGCTGTCTGGCTTATAATAAGTTATTGCCCCTCTTTCTGCCTTATTTTCTCAAGGGAGCCAACGAATTCCCAATTCCATTGTGAATTTTTTATGACGAGCATAAAGTAGGAAATGTTTATGTCCTTTCAGTCTGAGACACAGCTATAGGCACATTTTAGAGAACATAGTAATATTGTAATAACATTGTATGGCGACAGATGGTGACTACACTTAACCGTGGTGAGCACTGGATAAGCTATAGAATTGTCCAGTCAGTCTGCTGTGCACCTGAGATTTATATAACATTGTATGTCAACTATATTTCCGTAATAATTCTTTTTGAAATTATATTGACATGTTTTGTTTGGAGAAATTAGATACTTTATGTGAGTATATTTTGCAAATAAATGAAACAATCAGGTTTTATATAAAATAGGTTTTACTTTGTTTCTTTCCCTTTTATTATTACCTTTTCTCCTTTAATTATTCAGGGCCCTCATTGTGACTTTGTGCTTTAATAAAGTAAAGCCCTTTGAGGCCTTGCTATGTTTCATTCATCCCTTCATTCCCTGCCCACATCCCAGCCTGTTTGGAGTAGGAGCTTCCAGAGCTAGCCCGGCACTCAGGCTTGTGAAATCAGAATGCTTAATCATAGTCAACAGTGGCTCTTAGACCTCAGTATGCGTCAGAATCACCTGGAGGGCTGGTTAAAACCTAAATTGCTGGGCTCACCTTCAGAGCTTCTACTTCAGTAAGTCTGAGGTGAGGTCCAAGAATTTGCATTTCTAACAAATGCCTCCATGATGCTAGTAATGCTGATGTGGATGGACGGACCACTTTGAGAACCACTGGGCTTTTTTTTTTTTATGATATGTTAGTCCCCATACAGTACATCATTAGCTTTTGATATAGTGTTCCATGATTCATTGTTTGCGTATAACACCCGGTGCTCATGGCAATACATACCACTGGGCTTCATAATAAAATGTATTAATGAGAGCAGTTATGTTTTTCCTTCAAAGTACATGGACTGCATTCCGTGGAATCCCCTTTTCTTTGCCCTAAATAATAATCACTTTCAAACTTCCAGAGGTGCCTCTCAGTTCTTTTGGACTGTATTTCAGAAATGAATTCCGTATCTATATTCTTAATTATTTGTGCATTTTCATCATATTCCCTCAACCTTTTTTTCCTCCATACCCAGTGTTTCTATACCCTGTGTTCCACTGCACCGTGATCCTTTTTTCTATCTCTGCTGCTCCAGAAGCCATGCATGTCCGAATGCCTAGATACAAACGTGTTTGGAGAAGTACACAGGAAAGTTAATTATTTAACCCCACAACCAAAATAAAGGAGTAGACATTGTTTGAAAATGTCCTTTCTCCCCTTGTAGTTTGGGATTTTATAGTTCTTAACCATAAGGGAGACTCACACTAATCGTATCTTGTTGAGACTTAGGTAATGAAATTACATTGCTAATTTACTTACTTTTCTCCCATATAAATGTATGTGTATGTATGTTGTCTTGTTTTAAATGTCTTCTAAAATGAATTCCTATTAAAAATAAGTTTCTTTTTTAAGAACTGGCCTGTTGATAAGACAGCTTACATGGTTAATTATGTACATATTTACATTACTCTTTTGTCTGTTATCTTTTATAAACTCTGCACTTTTTTTTTTTTAACCAGCTATTCCCCCGAAGGTGTACATGGTTATATGTAATGAACAATTGCTTACTATCAATATCTGGTAAGTCTTATAGTTTTTACATATCTTACAAGTGTTCCTATTTATGTTATTAGCTTTTATATCATGGTTATTTTTCTTTACAGGTAAAGCTTCTCAGCTTTATTCCCATAATTTACCAGGGCTTTTTGATTATGCAAGACAAATGCAAAAGTTACCTGTGTCTATTCCAGCACACAAACTCCCTGACAGAATACTGCCGAGGTAACTGTATATTTAATTATGTTTCATCCTTAGAGATAATATGTTAATTAATTCTAAATAATAGTCATACTACAAAAATTGAAAAAAGCACTCAGGTTGGGTTAATAGAAATCATGTGTAATGAAAAAATTGAACTGAAGACACCTCTGGAATTTTAAAACTGATTAGTATTTTCTACAAGGTTAAAACTAATTTTTTTCTATAATTTGCTAGTAATTTTTCATCACATATAGTGCTTTCGACATACTTGTGTTAATTTGAATGAAGTGAATTTTTTTCTAAGTACAGTTTCTAAACTTAGAAAATCAAAATGATTTATTAAATCAAATTTTTTACATTAGAAGATAATTACTTAGGAATTGAGGAGTTTTGCTTTTCTACTTTCAGGAATTTTTCATTTTTCTCTCTCTTCCTTTGGTTATTATATTGCACTTCATTTGTTGTCCAAAAGGTCTCTGAGTCTGGTATAAATCGTATTTTACAAAAACATTATACTATAGCCATTCTTCCTTTACCATATCATTATGTAGACAAACTAATGTATAACCTTAGCTTTCAAGTACCTTGAAAAGCTGTTGTTCTCAATTGCTGAGTTTACAGTAGAGCTTAAATTTGCCCCATTGTGCAAAAGACTTTAAAAATTAACCTTTTTGATGAAAATCATTTAAAAGTTATACTGCATGCTTTTCTGTCTTCTTAAAATAGACCACATTGAGTTTAATTGAGCCTTTTCACGATGACTCAGAGTTGCAACCATGAACTTGATTTATTAGACTTACATTATAATATCTACAGTTGGAGTTAGCTATTACTAGCCCCAAGAATGGGGTCAGGGAGTTTCTTTCTTCACATAGAGTTTATCTCCCTCTTTTTCTCCCAGCTGCCACTTGGTGCTGTTGATTTTCTGTCTTATATAGCACATCTCCATCTAGCTGTCTAACTTGATAATCCTAAATTCCTCTGGCATGGAAACTGACCCCAAGCTTTAAAAATATATGTAAGGGGGGACACCTGGGGGGCTCAGTCGGTCAAGCGTCTGCCTTCAGCTCAGGTCATGATCTCAGGATCCTGGAATCGAGTCCCACGTCAGGCTCCCTGCTCAGCGGGGACCCTGCTTCTCCTTCTGCCCTCCCCCCTGCTCATGTTCTCTCTCTCTCTGTCAAATAAATAAAATCTCTAAAAAAAATAATAAAACTATATGTAAGGTACAAGAGCCCTCCAAGGAATGTAAAGCACATAAATTTTAATGTATTCACTTTTTTATATCATTTTGTCAGAATAGAGACATATATAGCTTATTTGAGCTTATTTGTAGCTGTGTTTTAGTTCTTCAAATTTTACTGAATATACTAGACGTGAAGAAAGTTTCCTAGTATATACCTGAAACAAAACGGAATAATATATGACCTCTTCCTTTAAGGAATTTCCAGAGGAAGATGTTACCTCTAAGAGTGCTTTACTTCTGGGCTGTCATTTCATGTAACTTTGTTACAGTCAGTCTTCAGTGTTAGTAGCACTCACCAATGTGTCCTTCCCACTGTCTTCAGTTTTGTTATCAAGAATCAGTTATTGTAAAATCTACTCTTAATTCTCTCATTTACTGGCAGGAAATGTGAAAACCTTTTTTGCATGGTAAGATTTGATCTGTGTATTAGTACCAGTTCCTCTACTGCAAAGTGAGCACAGATTAAACTTCCTTTGAACATCTTATAATGTCCCGTGGTTCTCATTATAAGTCTAGGTACTCATTGTATTGTACTGTAAAGCCTCTGTAGTAAAGCGTAAGCTTTAGAATCTAGGTAGACTTGAATTTAAATCCTGCCTAAACTGACTAGGTTTGGGACCGTGAATAAATTATACAACCTCTCATCTATAAAATGGAGCCAGTAAACACCTATCTTGCAAAGTTGTTTTTAAAATGATAAAAGTATGTATGTATGGTATCCACCATGGTTTCTGGCACCCAGTAGGCTCTTAATAAGATCTGTTGTCATCGTTGTCAGGCGTGGTAAAATTGAACCGTGTCTGTAATGCACCCTAAAATATCTCACATCAAATACACTGAGAATGTTGGTTCACTTAGGATTCTAGTTAACTGGGTGCTGGTAAATAAATTTTATTGCCTTACTGTAAAATCATGACTAAAAGCAAGGTAAGTCTGTGTAGAACACTGTAGAAAATTATAAACTTATAACATTTCATTGTGCTGCTCACAACTGTTTGGAATGGTTTCATCATTGTTAACACTAAGCTGTACTTCGTAGTTGATCTTGTATTGACTGTGTGGTATTCTTTACAATCTTTCAGAACCTTGCAGTTAGTTAATCCTCCTGGTTTTGACAGATTCAGTAACTTAACCCCTGAGTAACCTTGGGACCAGGGGACGAGTTCACAAGTGTGGGCCAGGAACATTAAGCTCGTTGCAGTGCAAATCTATCAAAACCTTGATTTAGATTTTTTTAAACTTGAAAAAGCACTTTGGTTCAAGCAGTTTACTTAATTTAAAGGTGTGGAGAATTTTTGCTTTGTTTTAAGCTGTATGAAATTTTCACTGTATACGAAAGGGGCCTTTTTATAAATATTAATGGGATGCATGAATTGGAACGTTAAAACTCTTCCCAACATGAACATAGTTGAGGGGAACAATAGGTGCTTTAACCCAAAATTTGAAATCAAGGTGTTTTAGAGCACGTTGTCATTTAGTGCCTCAGTATCTGACAAATTTGTGTCATTGTTTAGGTACCATACTATTAACAAAATTCTCATTCACACAGATAAAGTACTTACAAGTGGCAACAAATTTTAACATCTTCTCTTGCAAGCTCAGAATAGTCTTTAGTGAAACTGATCCAGAATCATAAAAAGAGAAATGGATTTTTTTTTCCTAAGTTGTATCACTATGAACGCTACCGTTAAACTAAGACACTAGATTAAAATTCTTTCTTCCTAGAATTGCTAATTGTATGACATTGAGGAAATTATTAAATCTAACCCTCAGATTCCTATGCTATGACCTATCTCATGGAGGGACTGACACAGAACATGTGAAATTCATGGCAAACAGTAAGGTGTTAGTAAATGTTAGCAATAGTTACTAAAGTTTTTATAAACATAAACATCAGTATATAAAACATATTAAAAGCTAAAATTACAATTCCTCAGCATTATATACTTCGTTACTACTTAGCTGCCAGTTGTACAGTGACAAGAGCATCCAGCATGATTATTCTGAGCTTGTTTGGAGTGGTATTGAGCATGCATGCTTAGCTATTTTATTACCAGCAAAGCACAACTCTGTTTTTTGTTGTTGTTGTTGTTGTTGTTGTTGTTGTTTTTTAAAAGACATGCAGACCAATGACATCTAATCTGTGGCATGTTTACACATGTAAAAGAAGTTTAAATATGTATACAGAAATGGAGAAGTATAATTTGACATGTGCACAACCTAGCACTAACAGTCTGTTTTATCAACTTTCATTATAAAAGACATTTGAGTTTATATGTATTTTTTAATTGTAGTTTAAAAACTTATTTTAAATGGATTTTTACATATTAAGTTTGAATCAAATGTTTGCAGAACCTTTCTAAAGGACCTTTGCCAGAAAATCTATACCCCATTCTTCCTGAGTAGAGAAATAAAAATGTCTAAAAAAAGTTCTTACAAATTGTTTTCGTGGTAAGACAAGATTTTACATAGCTTAAATTTATTACATGTGCCAAAAATATCTTTCCTCAGTTTATGGCTTATCTTTTTACTTTCTTAGTGGTATCTTTTGATAAACCAAAGTTACTAATATATTCAACAAATTCATTCAACAAATTGTCATCTGTAGTTTAAGGTGATAGGGATCCATTCATGAAAATATATCAAAGTTTATTAATATTTTCCTGCATAATTTGTTCTTTTTGCATTTTTTAAAGAAATCCCAAGGTTATATTCTTCTAAATCTAAATATTTCATAGTCTTGTTTTTCATACTTTAATAAATCCTTAATCTATCTGGAATTGATGGGAGAGGGATGAGAAACAGATCAAGTGTATTCTTATTTTTTATAGATGACCTAGTAGGTTTAACAACTCATCCTTTCTCCACTGATCTGTAATGATACCATTATCATATACTAACTTCACCTACATGTATTATATATTCATTTTCATTTACATTTAGGAAATTTGCTGTATCAGCAAAAATCCCTGAAACCAAGTGGTGTCAGAAATGTTGTGTTGGTAAGTAAACTGATCCATAACATGTAGCTGTCCTGCTTTGCAGAGTAGATAAGAAAATACTATGAGACTCGTTTTTAAATCTAGTATAAAACAGTACTTCTCCAGGGCATTCTGCCAGTAATAGTTTATTTTTCCCCCTTAAGTAAAACAAATGTCTTGGCCATTCAGTCTCCATGTAAACTAAACCTAATGTAGTACCTTGCACATAACAGTTGTTTTGCAGATAATTTATTGACTGGATAAATGGAGAAAGTAGGATGACTTTTTATTACAGCTCTTTATCATACCCTGTTCTCCAGGGGGCCTGTTCTTTATCATTCTTATGCTGCTCGGCAATGGCTTATGAGACTGCATTTATTCATTCAGCATATATTTTCATGCCTTTAGTATGTGAAACCTTATGCCTGTGACGTGAAGGTTATAGTCTCCCTGTTCACACACCACGATCCTAAATTCCTCCCCCACCCCCATCACAACCATCTATTTTATTTGCATATAGCAAAAGGAAAAAAGAGTTTTCTTTCCTTCCCTTAAAAACCTTTGAGGCTTTATTATTTTTAAACCTATATTTTGAGATTTGATTAATAATGTCTTCATGTTGCTGGAACCAAAGCATCACTGCCTCTGAACATTGCTCCCGAAAGCACCCTTAGTCACCTGTCCCTACTGTGCTATATTCTCCCCGGATCTACTTAGGATCCTTCATTCGGGATCTCGCTGCCTCACCTAATCTCCCCGCTACCATGAGACCTAAAATCTCTCTTCCCACTGCCAGATCCCATAACAACCACCACCTTCATTTGTGCTCAAGACAAAACTCCTGCAAGTGATGGAGGAGTTTCCAGCTCTTACTGAAAGTGTTTTCACCCTGCAGTCTAATTAAGAAATTGAACTGGCAGCCAGCGTTTGTTTGTTTGTGTTCAGAGCATGCAACTGCTATTGTTAGGACTTTGTGTTGCAAAGGAACTTACATATACTTTTTTGCCTTGACAGTGCGAAATCCTTACACAGGCCATAAGTACCTATGTGGGGCACTTCAGACTAGCATTGTTTTATTAGAATGGGTTGAACCAATGCAGAAATTTATGTTAATTAAGGTAAGCATGAAAAGCAACCTAAGTAATTCTTAGTATAAAAGCTTCATTAAGTCAGTTTTCCTGCTCTTTCACCAAAAAACCCATTTTTTCTTTTTTTCTCATTTCTTCTCAAGTTAATTTCATGGTTTTGGATTATGTGGCAGGGTAGTAAAAATCTGCCCAATTGTAAGGCAATCAGTTGGCCAGATAAAAGTTTTAAAAGAGACTAGAGAAATAGTTCAGGGAAACGGCAGTGGGAGCGAGAAATAGCCTCTCACATACAGTCTCATGTCCAGAACAGGAGGTGTTAAGAAGCAGTGGAATGTTGTTTGAATGTATTCTCTAGTTGACCTGCTCCATCACAGCAGAGAAGCAACCTCCAGGTTGGTGTTTGGCCTAAGAGGACTAGGGATAACCATAGAGAGCGGGACCTTATTTATTTCGGTTATATGCCTAGCTGTTAATTTGCCCAGGCCTTCCCATGGATGGTTTTTTGTGCCTATGTTTCTCTAGAATCTTTAATTAATGACTATTCTTTAAAATATTTAACATTACTCAGCTGTAACTTAAAATTGGGGGGAAAACTAATAAAATGGTTCACTCACACCAAGGAAATACCAAATGAATTTTTGAAGCTGTTTTCTTTGCTATTTTATATAAGTTAAGTAGTGTTATTTCCTGAGCATTTGAGATCTCCCTGGAACTTGGGGTCAGAATATAATTGGGGTGGATTCTTCCTAAGATTTATAATACAACATTAGGATATGTAAAGTATTGGCTTCCTGCTGTTTGAATTTCTGTAAGTGACTAAGGAATCTATTTTTCATTTCCTATCACTGTTTATTAACCTCAGCATTAAGTAGGGCTAAAGAAATGGAAAAACAGCTTCAAGAGTTTTGAACCCATTGAGGTGCTATTGCCACAAATCACTGAAACAAAAGTTATTTAAACCAAAAGCTGAAGGGGAAAAATAAATAACCTTATAAACTGTCTGTGGCAGAGCTTCTGAATACAGCCCATTTATGGCAAAAACTGTTTTGTTCTTGGCGCCTCTTTGTTCTTACCCACTTGACAAAGCATGCCTTCTCCTAGATGGAGTGGTAAAGTGTACCCGGTTTGATTTTTTTTGCAGTCCTTCCCTGTCTTCTCTCTGCCTTTACCCCTTTAGTCTGTTTTAGATACGTCCTCTCTATTCCTTTCATTCCTAGCCTCTATCAGGATGAAAAATAGTTTCATTATGTCAGTGTTCATAGATACAGTCTGATTAAACCTTAGGATGAATGATTTTTCTGTGTTACCTGATATGTTATACCACTTATTCCTAACATAACAAAAGACGCTTTTCTCTATTAAAGGAATTTTAGGTATGAAGAACACGCAGGAGAGAATATATACTTTGAAGACATGGGAAGCGTAAAAATTACCCATCCACGTCTTCTTTTTCCACGACTTCTGTAATCCCAGGGAGCCTGGCCTGCCTAATTAATGAGGCCTGTTGCCACTGTTCTAAGATACTACACTTAGAATACAGTCTCCCTCAATGGGGCGCCTGGGTGGCTCAGTTGTTAAGCGTCTGCCTTTGGCTCAGGGCGTGATCCCGGCATTCTGGGATCGAGCCCCACATCAGGCTCCTCCGCTGGGAGCCTGCTTCTTCCTCTCCGACTCCCCCTGCTTGTGTTACCTCTCTAGCTGGCTGTCTCTGTCTGTCAAATAAATAAATAAAATCTAAAAAGAAAAAAAAAAAGACAATCTCCCTCGAGACTTCGCACCTTCCCACTTTCTTTAAACTCCCTTAACTCTCTGTGGGCTCTTACCCTGAATCTTAACCCAACTCTCCTTCCCCTGTCTACTTCAAGATATTGTGGGTATTTTGTTTCTGTTTGACATTATTTGGATTACTCTTTATGATGTTTCTATTCTACAGTCTTATAAGATGTATTCAAAAACATTTTCATCTTTTCTGTAGTCTTTCTTCCTCTTAATGACATTCTGACAGTTTTTCCTTCATTAGACTACATTTTCGTCATAAGTAAAAGTTAGAAATTAAAGACCTTCTCAGCAAACAATTATGTACTTACTATAAACCAGGAATAGTGCTTTTTAACCAGAGAGACAAAAGTGAGTAAGATAAAGTCACTGGCCTCAAAGACCATCACCAGTAGCAACTGGATTTAGAGCTCTTGGACGGGAGTCCTCTTCTGTTAATGACTTAACACACATTATTAGAAGCTAAATAGAATTATTCAGAATCTGTTGGTTTTCTTATTTGCTGATAAAAAAATTGAACAGGAGCTTTGTTTTCTGCTTTACTGCTTTTATCACATTTCAAAGAGGATTATTTCGAATGTTTTTGCCTTATTAAAAATCTGACCGGTTTTAGGCAAAGCGTATTCCCCAGGTAATGGGAAAGCTTCTAGAGAGGAGATTTGGAGAGTGTTGATGAGGAGTGTCTGGCAGTCCCAGGGAAGGAAGGGATATGGGTGGGGACAACAGGTGCACAGACAGCTTCACCTTCTAACCACAAGGACCACATTGTATTTTCTAACACCTAAAGAATAGCAGTTATAGTAGCCCCATTTCACCTGTTTCTTTTCTCCAGACTTTATTTTCTTTAGAATTTATGAGTTGCCAGATTAAAAAATAAATTCAGTAGCTTTGTTAAATACTAGTAATGCTAACCTTTTGGGAAATAAAATGCAAATACAGCCCATTTATATGAGCAACAAAAATATAAATATATTAACAGTGGGGTTGTTAAAGCATGTATAAGACCGATATTTTGGGAGGGAACCTTTTATTGTGAAGAATATCGCTAGCACCTCAGAACTCCCCATGGTACCCCCTGTCAAGTCAGCTCCCTTCCTTTCCATTTTGACTGTATAAATACGCACCCCTAAACATTAGAATTAATTTTACCTGATCTTTCAACAGCGTGTAAGTGGAATCATAAAGTGTGTATTCACTCATGTCTGGCTTTTGTGCAGCATCGTGTTTGTGTCGTTGGATGTAGTTATAGTTCGTTCGTTGTCAGTGCTGTGTAATTTCCCACTGTGTGAATATGCCACTGTTCTATCTATGCACTGTGATGGGCATTTGGGTTACTTCCAGGTTTTTGTTATTTGAACAATACTGCTGTGAACATTTTTGCATATGCCTCCTCTGCACGTGCATGCTCGTATTCTCTAGAACATATAATCGGAGTATGACTGCGTGTCTTCAACGGGAACAGATAGTGTAGTTAACCAGTGTGGCTCTGCCATACAGGTCAGGCCCCCATCACTTTGTGAGCATTCGTCTGCTGCTCTCCTAGTCACACTTGTTATTGTCAGTCATTGCATTTTAGTCATTCAGGTGGCTATATGGATAGTCTCTCGTAGTTCCATTTCCTGATGACTGATGACGTTAATGTTCTCCATCTATTTTTCTAACTTAAGAAATAGGAATTTATTTAGTCTCTTTGTAGCAATATAAAAATAATTTTGAAGTTATGTAAAATTAAAATTGGTTGCATCATAACTGTGAGTTTATGAGTAGTCAGTTGAGCTATAAGGGTAAATTTCTCTTATTTGTGTTTTTTTTCTGTCCATTTACAAGAGGAGTGTTTCTTGCTAATGAGCGTTTCAGTGCTCTTATCCGTGTGTGCTCAGCTGGATAAGAAGACAGGGAGTATAACTGAAGCGCATCATATCGGGCGGCAGGAGACTCTGCCACAAAGGGATGGGGGACCCTAGGCTGGTCACCAAATTTCTGGGTCTCTGTTTTCACCTCTGAAAAGGTGACTTACAAGTTCCCTTCCAGCCCTAATGTCCTAAAATTAGGTGATTTTTAACTTAAAAAATTTTATGGTGCCAAACCTAAAATCAAATACTTTATAATGTGTATTTTTCTGCATATCCAAAGTTTCTGTGACAAGAGCAGTCTTTTTAGTAGAGAGTTATTGTCTATATTTTCATAAAGCTAAAAATTCTTAATAATGTTCTCATGAAATTATTTGGCTTTTGTTTTCCTTTGTTTAATATATTTTTGTTTCTCTCTCTAGCACATAGATTTTCCTATACCATGTCCACTTAGAGTGTTTGAGATGCTGGTAGTTCCGGAACAAGAGTACCCTTTAGTCTGTGTTGGTGTCAGTAGAGGGAGAGACTTCAACCAAGTGGTTCGATTTGAAACAGTCAATCCAAATTCTACCTCTTCATGGTTTACAGAATCAGGTTTGTGATTTTTATTGAATTAAGGCCAATACATTTGATTTTATAAATAATAAATTTACCATATCTCTCATTAGGCAAAAACAGTGCATAAAAAGCCAATCTAGAATAACTTACTAAACTGGAATAAAGAGAAGATGGCTTGCTTTAAAATAGCTAATTTGTTTGAGGCATTTAAAACATCATGCATTCCCAAACCTGAGTATACGTCGGAATCACCCAGAGGCTTGCTGGCCCCCACCACCAGTTCTCCTTTCAGTAGATCTAGAGTGGGGCCTGTGGATTTTCATTTCTGTATGTTCCCATGTGGCGCTGAGGATTCAGATACAGCAACCACACTCCGAGAACTACACATACACACATACCTCAGGCCTAGAAAAGTTTATTTAAATAAAAGGAAAAACTGCATTAAGTATAGTTTATTTTCCATGATATTCCTATAATTCATACACAGGTACTATGCAGTAACTTCCATACATGTTTAATGATTTGTAATTAGGACATAAATTATAATTAAACAGCTCCTTCTGAAATATTAGAGAGTCTTGAAAATAATTCTTTTATATAAGGTTTTTCCTTAAATTTTGATCTGTGTTGTCCAGTTGCATAGCAGATCTTTCCTTCATAGCTAGTATCTTAGGAAATATTTCCAATTAATGAGCTTTTTACAAAAATTTGATTATAGTTTGAAACCTTCGATTTTGTTGCAGTCAGTACACATTAATAAAACTTGTGTTTTGTGGTAAATAAATCTGATTGAACTTTTACACTTGAAAAAGGTTGACCTGAACAATCTTTTTTTCTTATTTATAAGCACTGTGTTATGGTGGAGCTCTTTTTGCTGTTTTTCCCTTAAAAAATAACATTGTACAGTGTTTTGCTGTAAAATAGACAGTGACCATTTTAGAAGGCACTTTTTATTTATTGAGAGAGCAGGGAGTGGGGGCATGGAGGGTAGAGGGACGGGGATAGAGAGAGAGAATCTTAACTGGGCTCCACGCGCAGTGCAGAGCCCAGCGCAGGGCTCGATCTCGTGACCCCTGAGATCATGGCCTGAGCCAAAATCAAGAGTCACACTTAACTGACTGAACCACCCAGGCGACCCTAAAAGGCAATTTTTAAAGGTCTTGCAGAGGCTTTTTGTCAGAGTCTTTGGGTTCTTAGGGAAATATTAAGAAGCCAGTTTGCCAATAAATACTGATTAGTCAGGAGTTTGTTGGAAGCCTGAGTGTTCACAAAAGGAAAGAAATTCAGAGTTGAGGTTTTTTGGCTGTGAAAAAAAATCACAAACACATTCACAAAAACCTAGAGACAGTTACATGACTTACTGAAGCCCAGGAGACTTGAAACAGCTTTCCTTTAAGGACACATTGTTGAAGGAAAACATGGTTTGCCCCTAGCAACAAATGTGGCTTCTCTGGCTCCCTCCAAGTGTCTGTACTGCGTATTCCCTTAGACACCCATCTTCTCTTTCGGACAGCAGGTGCACTCCTGCTTTCCGGATCTCTCCCTCCCTGTTTAATAGGAACGCATTGTTGGGTGACTGGTACTTTATTGTTAGTGAATTTCAGTTAATGCCTTATTTCTCCCAAGCATTTTAATTTTAAATCCTTTTCTACTAATTGTTAAATGAAGGGCCTAGTCTCTTCACAAAAGAATTTTGTACAGCTGTGGGTACCTTTCTTTGGAATCTTTGACTTCATTCTCTTACTGTAAGGAAATCCGTTTATTTAAGGTTAAATATGATAAGTATCATTCATCTCTGGTTTTGAGATTATAAGATAAAAATTGAGTGAGAGAGAAAGCAGAGTTAGACTTTAGAATCATATGAAATTCTAAGCCAGTGGCTTCCTAAACTCTGTTGCCGTTTAGAATCTACTTTCGGAAGCTTTTAAAACTCCTGATACCTCAAGTCATACAGACTCCCAATTAAATAAGAAAATCTAGAGGTGGCTGCTAGGCATCAGTATTTTTTAAAGTTCTCTAGATGATTCCAGTGTTTGGTAACTAACTGATAGAAGCAGTTGGTAAAACCTTATTTTCCTAACTTTCTCTCTAGTAATGCTAGACTGGCTTCCTGAACTGAAGTAGATTGTATAGATATGTTCAGATTGTTAATTTTCACCCATGTGTATAAGAGCTACAAAGATGTGATTTGCTGGCTTGTTCCATGTTCTTTCAACCCTGGTTGGTTACAGAAGTACTGGGTCTAAACTACGTTTGAAGGTCTGAAATATGGCAGTCCTTGGATGGCCTAGTACTAAATACTGTGGGAAGGAGAAAATGGTAGACTATAGGTCATCAGACTCACTCTACAGGAAATATAAGGCCCGAAAAAAGCGCTATAGCTCAGCAATTTTAGTTTTGATGTTCATACAAAGTTTGGGATATTCTGCTTTTCACTTTATGGCAAATCATCATTTAAACATTGTCAGGTTGTAAGAATTTTGATAAATCATTATAATAAAAATAATGCCTCTTTGCATTTTGGTAATACTTGATAGTTCTCAAAATACTTCAGTATTTCTTTTAATTCATTTGTGCTTGAAGTAATTTGTTTGACACTCTGATTCATTCACTCAATAAATATTTATTGCGTGTGGTGCCAAGCATTACCATATAATGGTGTACAAAGCATAGTCCCTGGCCTTCTGAGTTTAAAAGCAGAAATCATTCCTAACCGTAATATAGAAGATGAGACTCCTGATTTCACGTATGACTAGAAATGATGACATCACCCGTAGTAAGGACAATAGTCAGCCCTCCACCGAGCACTCACTTCGTTTAGTAGCACTGCATGAGAGTTAAGACCCAAGCAGCCTGGCCCAGCCACTACATATGTATAACCAAAAATTTAAATCCATTTCAAATTCAGTGATGTTCAGAATTCTTGTATTTACATCTCTGTGATTTCGCTATTACTTTTTTATGTAAGTTTATTGAGTTTGTTTGTGTTACAGATAGCCCACAGACAAGCGTTACTCATGTAACCCAACTGGAGAGAGATACCATTCTTGTATGCTTGGACTGTAAGTTTTTATTTACAAACATCTTCCTTTAACACATTTTATTTTATCTTCGTTTCTGAGTGACTTTTCCCCACCTTCTTTAGGTTGTATAAAAATAGTAAATCTCCAAGGAAGATTAAAATCTAGCAGAAAATTATCATCTGAACTCACCTTTGATTTCCGGATTGAATCAATAGGTAAGTGAAAGTTTTGTATTTCTTGTTTGATTGCAGTAGTAAATGCTTAAAATAAGTTACCTGATAATTATCTGAAATTACAGAGGGATATTACTAAGGACACATTTTTTTAAAATACAGGCTATGATGAATATGAGGTCAGTATCATCTTCACTTTTATACATTCTCTGAAATAGTTTAATAACTGATATAATCTATAAATAATGTTATCCTCCTTAGAGAATTTGACATTTCAAAAGAAACAATTATATATTATTTTTCATGACACAGTTATGAATTCCCATTTCCTCCAAACTCCTGTAGAGTTTCCCTATAAGTACTTTAAAATTTAGGACTTAGGATATTCTGTTGTATTTTTGTTATTGTATTTGCTGATCAGAGCATTTTAAGCATCTCCATAAGATTGTGGAATCTCCTCGTCATTGTCACATTTTGCTTGACTAGAGTGTTTTCTGAAAAAGGATTTCTTACAGAACCAGTATTCTAAAATGATCAGATTCTAGAAAAATTAGGTAAAAATGATCATATATGAGATGGTGCTAGGAAAATGAATGAGAGCTACTTCAGTATTTAACTAGACACAATTTTTTTGGTCTTCGTTATGAGTGAAAGATATTTGCACATATATATGTTGGTTGAGGGTAGGGCCAGGGGCAGATAGTTCATTTGTCTTATTCCTGGTTCTATTTTTACTCTCTCCTCCGACTAGAATGCCTCTCTGCCAGCAAGCAAATGCTGATGATAGTAATGAGGGGAAAGCTCTTCAAGATGTTAAAATGGAATCCATGCTTAAAAACACATAGCCAGGGCCAAAGTAAGATAAAGAACAGAAACTCAAAGCAGTATGCAGGCCTGAAGCCAACAGATGTGCTGGGCTCCTGGTGATAAAGAAGACTAAAAGGATCCCACAGGAGATGGGAGCCAGAACTATGCTCCTTGTTTGAGGGGCCTGGTAACCAAGACTCTCCTCACCTAGGCCTGATGGCTTTATAGGAAATTTTTATCCGCTCTTAAAAAAAAGAGATCATCGCTCTCCTATACAAACTATTTCAGATTATTGACAAAGAAGAAGTGCTGAACAAATCAGTGTTTAACACTGATACTAAAATCAAGCAAGATTAGTACAGAAAACAAAATAATCCAGTCTCATGAATATAGATTTTGAAAAAATCTAAACAAAGTACTAGCAAATAGAATTCCACATCATCAAATAAGACTTTATTTCAGAAAAATAAGGATGGTTCGTTCAGCATCAGAAAATTTATGTAATAAAGCACATTAAATTTTTAAAGCAAAAGGTCACATAATTTTTCAGTAAATACACAAAAAGAATCGAAGTCATTCATGATTTAAGGGGAAAAAACCCAGCTTCTTAACAAATTAGGAATAGAAGGAAATGTTCTTCATCTAGCAAAGCCTATTAAAAAATATTCATATTTCAGTGATCAAACTCTCCCATTAAAGTCAAGAACAAGATAAGAATACCTGCCATCATCACATTTCAACATTGTCTTTCTAGACAAGAAAAGGAAACTGTGAGGATTAGAAAGAAAAAAGTAAAAGATCCTTTTTTTGCTGATGGTATGATTATCTATATAGAATGTACAGCTGTAAATAAACTACTGAACCACTAGAAGAATTCAGAGTTGCTGGATGTGACTAAAACAAATGAATAGCTTTTCAGTGTGCCAGTAATTAGGAAATTTTTTATAGGAAAAAAGATCTCATTGACAATGGCAATAAAGTATGTGGAAATAAATGTAATCAAAATGTTTAAGACCATTATCTAGGGAATTCCAAATTATTGTTTAAAAACGGAAGATTTGAAAACAAATCAAGAACTATACCATGTCCATGGATAGAAAGACTGAATATGAGAAAGGTGTCAGTTCTTTGTAAGTTAAACCACACATTGGGTGCATTTACAATAAAAATCCTGATAAGATGTTTTGTGCCACTTGGTAAGCTGATCTGAAAATTTGTATGGAAGTACCAAAAGCCAAGAATAGTAAAATTTTGATGAATATTTTGCCCTACTCAGTATTGAAACTTTGACAAAGCCATAATGATTAAGACAGTGTGGGATCAACACAGGGACAAATAAACAGAACAGTGGCACCACAAGAGAAGTTCAGAAATGGGCCTACCTGTTAAGTGGAAACTTACAGCATATGTCTGTGGGCAGTGGTGGACATTCAGCAGATGATGCTGGTACTGCTGGTTATCTGCAGGAAACAAAATTAGATATTTTCCTCACTGAAAACACATAAAAATACGTATATAAATATGTAAATATTAAAAGCAAAGCTAATATTTTTAGAAAGTACATATGCCTGTGTCCCAATAATTTTGTATCTAGAATTAGACAATTTTGCACATGTATTCAAGAAGAGGCACAGAATGTTTTAGTTATAGATGCTAATAACAAAAAACTAGAAACAATTTAAATGTTCATCAGATCACTTGTATGAAAGTTGGAAGCATTCAATATAAAGTTTGATATTGTGTAGTAATAGTAAAAACAAACATGAGAATGACAAGCACCAAATTGGTAATAGTGGTTATGTCAGGGAGGAAGGAAGGGCTAGAATGGGATTGCAGGGGTTGTATACGGATGTCAGCTGTATTTGGTTTTATTTAAAACAAAAGGCAAATATGGCAAAATGTTAGGATTTGATAGTTAAATGGTAGGTACATGTTTCTGTGTTATTCTCATATTTTTCTATCTGTTTGAAATACCTTATTTTCAAATATTGTCATTTTATCAAAACAAAAATTTCTGTAAACAGAACAATATTTTCGAATTTTCTTTTTTCTTGCCAAAAAGATGAATAAGTTCTAACTGGTATATGTATATTTTTAATTTCAAAAGTAAAGATACTACGTAAATATGGAATAGCTGACATTAGTTACTAAATGAAGTATTGCTATGCAAGATAGAGGGACAAAATGATGCTTATCGGTTGAACTTTTGTACTATTAACAGTAACTGAGCTGTTCTTGCCTGCTAGTTTGCCTACAAGACAGTGTGCTAGCTTTCTGGAAACACGGAATGCAAGGTAGAAGTTTTAGATCTAATGAGGTAAGTAATCTTTTAAAAATTGTGTCCATTAAATAGTCATGAAACTATCAAATTCTATTTGAACAATTTTCTTTAACTTTGGAAAATTCTTAAATGATACGAGGAATGCTTGATATGCTCACTTTATTAATATTTACTGTATTCAGCCTGGTAATTACCCTGATTCACTTGACATTTGTAAGATTCTTTGCTGCCCCCCCCCCCTTTTTTAATAGATGCTTTGGTAGAGACATGCCAATTGTATGTTCTGGTTTGATTGTTTTAAGATTTTATTCATATATATATGTATATATTCTATATATATATAGAATATATATATTTATATATAGAATATATATATTTACATACACATATGTTTTATATATTATATAAATTTTAGAGAGAAAGAGCATAAGTAGGGGAGGGGCAAAGGTAGAGAGAGAGTCCCAAGCAGACTCTGAGCTGAGCACAGAACCCAACACGGGGCTCAACCTCACGACCCTGAGATCATGACCTGAGCTGAAATCAAGAATCGGGCGCTTGACCGAGAGAGCCACCCAGGCGCCCCGCCCCCATTTCTTCCTACCTTAATTTAACTCTAGGAACAATTTAACTCCCAAGTCCTAGGACATACTCTGTTCTGCTCCTCATTTCCACCAGAAAGTGCTGGGGTTACAGATGTGAGCAAGATGTTGCCCCCAAGGATATCCAGGCCAGTAAAATCATCAGAAACTCTCCCAGTACCCCAGACCAGTCTTCAGTAGTACAACTTTCTCTTGAGCATAGGAAGGAAAGGAGAACCTTAGGTGCTTCAAGCAAGAAAGTAGCTCATTTGTGTCCTAAACTGTCATTCTAAGCTCGGAATATTTCTTCTAACCAAGTGGACATTATAGCAGAGGGACCGTGAGCATGAGTTCCAGAGTTGAAACGCCGGGTTCAGGTCTCCACCCTGCTGTTTTGTGACCGTGGTCGTAGCATATCACTTAACTTCTCTTTGCCCGTACTTTTCATTTGTGAATTGAGGATAACAAAATAGTACTTACGTCATTGGGTTATTAAGATTAAATGAAAGGAAGCACGTAATGTGCTTGGCATAATGCCTGGCTTATAGTAAGTATTCAAGAAAAGTCATAGGGGCACCTGGGTGGCTCAGCCAGTAGAGCATGCATGCGACTTTTGACCACGGGGTTGTAAATTCGAGCCCCAGTTGGGTTGTAGAGACTACTTAAAAATAAAATCTTTAAAGAAAAGAAAAGAAACTTCATAGCTAATGTGTTTCTAGTAGTTATTCCCACAAGAGGGCTGCTCAGGAAGATGTTTTTAAAATCACCTCGGGGAATTGAGCAGGGAGATAAGAACAGTCAACAACTAATAAACACTGGGCAGAGAAAGAAAGACTCTGTAAGCAGGATACCAGAGAGCAGTTTAAGAAAAAGAAAAAGATTGTGCAAAAAATCACCTGAGGGACTTTTTCAAACTGTGCCGGCAGCCCTTACTGAGTACTGTTCCTCTAAAAATGTTATGTCCTTCTAGTGGGCAAACCCCAAAACACAATGAAGATCAGTCATGGTGAGCCACTATCACTGTAGTGAGCATGTTGTATCCTTCAGGTGTGCTGGGTTCCGAAAGAGGTTGAGAATCGCTGGTGTTTCCAGAATAACTAATTGTAGAGGTACTAATGGAATACATTTAGTTTGGAAATCAAATTGTTTTTTCAGCCTATAAAATTGTGGGGAGAAGTTACTGTCATAACAATTTGGAATGTTTTGTATTCAGTAAGCAACAAATAGTGGCATAGTGGGTTTTTCTTTCTCCCGTAGACTTTTCTTTAACTCCCCAACTGGTAATGGGTCTCACTGAGGACTTCCTAAAGAATATATAACATCAGAATATACTATTTCGGGAGGCTGGGGGAGATGCAAGAGAGAAAAATCATCTGTTGAGCGCTGCCTTAGCTCGGCTTTATACCCACTACTGCTTGTAAGACCACACAGTACTGCTGCCGGGTAGAGATTTTCTCTCCTGTTTTACAGAAGACAACCCATTTTCAGCAAATTACTGCCTTGCCCAGTGTCATAGCTAGTGAGGAGGAGAACTGGGATTCAAATTCCAGTCTTGAGTTTCTCCCATCATACCACAGTGCCGCCTTTGAAGTAAAAGGACCAGATCTGGGTGGCTTGCTACTGCACTGGCCTTGCTGTTAGCATTAACGTAACTGACGGGTTTCCGATAAATAAATGGACTGCGTGCTTGCTTTTAAATTTTTCCCTTTAGGTCTGTAATTTAATAAGTAAATAGTTTTCCTACGCTCCTATTTTATGATTAATTCAAAATTAGGCACTTTTTTCCTAAACTAACTGATGTATCTATGTGCTGACTTAACAAACTAACACTCATGCAGGGATAGGGATCTGTTTTCATCTTAGGAATTATATTTCTCTTCTATAGAGTTATAAATTGAATGCCCATATAAAATTTTGTGCCTTTAATCCAGAAATTAAGTTTGTATTTTAATTGAACAGGTAACACAAGAAATTTCAGATAACACAAGAATTTTCAGACTGCTTGGCTCTGACAGGTATGGAAAGGGGTTGTATTAAATATGGAGTACTAAATGCATTCTATAAATCCAGCAAGAAACTGATTTCTTTTTTCAAGGGAATTGAAATTTCTACAGTAATATATTCAACATTGTATTTTTCACACTAAAGAATTCACAAGTCAGGAAGTTATAAAGCCTTTGAGACTGTGCCTGATCTTCCAAGTAACAGGAATATATAGATCTGTCAGTACTGATTTTGCATTAAACGTGCTGTCTAAAGTATGATTTACAGCACCAGAAAGAGGAAAATACCATATGCTAACAAATAAAACTTTCTGGTTTTAGTGCCAAATAGAATTTTTGGGTTCTATTCCGATATACTTTCTGATTCTTGAACGACAGGTTGTTTTATACTTTGTGAGAATTAAGTTCCCCCAGATTATTCCAAATACAGGTTTTCCCCACCTCTAACTCTTACAACACTGGCTTAGAGGTGGGAGGTGGTGGGCAGCAAAAGTACTTCCTGGAGCTGGAATTGGTTCTTTAATCATAGTGATTTGCAAATCATTTCCTGCCCACAAATCAAACAGCATTTATGGAGGCATAAAATGAAGAAGCCATGGAAAATGTTTCTGCTAACCGTAGTTTTCAAGAATAACTTCTGTTTGTTTATCACCTTTAGGGTCGTGGTTTTGGAAAGTAGGCCAACTGATAACCCCACGGCAAATAGCAACTTATACATCCTAGCAGGCCATGAGAACAGTTACTGAAGAAGACTGTGCTTTGACAGTTAACGTTGGAACGAGCACTACTGCTGCACCGTGGACGAAAGCTTGAAGCTGTACAGAGGCTGCAGTGACCTGGCTTCAGTCCCTTGTAATTTATTGTGGCATGAGACGAGATGGGGAGAATTTTTGTTTTCAGTGGTATGGATATATTTAGCATATTGAACCACACAAGTGCTTAATTCATTGTTATGTAATCTTTGTACATACAGGCAGTATTTTTCTGTGAAACTTCATATTGCTGAAGACATACACTACGAATTTATGTAGATAATGTACTTTTATGAGATGTACAAGTACGTGTCTTATCTGTACAGATGTAAATGTTAATGAAAATGCATTTGGGGTTAATATTTTAAGAATTCTTAGTATATTCTTGGGTGTGTCTATATTACAAAATGGGATGCTGGCAATGAAACCGTACATTTAACACTATTGTATTTTTATTATATGTAATTTAGTAATATGAATACAGATCTTGTAACTTTCCAAATTGTAATGGAGGCTATAATCATTTTATAATCTTGTTTTTAATTTTAATGCAAGTACACTGGTGTTTATATTTGCACAAAGTATTGATATGTGATGTATTAAGTCACAAAAGTAAGCTGTGACATTGTCAATGTGCATTTGGCTCCACAACATCTTTTTTAAATGTACTTGGATTGTTTTCTATGTGAAACAAACCAATTAACCACCTGTTGTAGTAACTGGTCTTTTTATATTTAAGCAGAATCCTGTAAGATTGTTTATCTGTGCTTAAAAACATACCTTTGAAAAATTTTTGAATCCCAGAATAGCGGTACCGTGGTGTAACACTGCAGTTGTCTGAATTACAGTATGCACAAAAAATAAGTTAGCATTATTAAAGAGTCCACACTAAACATTTCATAGAATCACATTGAAGACCTATAACATTCCATACAGTGGAGTGGTTCAAATTTCTAGTGAAATTTTTACTTTGGTTGGCCTTATTTTATGATCATTTTCGTATTTCTTTTGACTTAGAGTATTAACACATGGCCAAAATAATTTAGTTACTACCTCATATAAAAAATATAATGGTTACTACACATCACAGGAACTTAGTTTTCGTTTAAAGTCATTTTTTATTGCTTTTTTCCCAATGGAATATGTATATACCAAGTTTTAGCAAAATGCACACTTTGGCTCTTTTTTGGTATATGTTCTTTATATTTTAATGTGGGTATATACACTAGGAACAAACTAAATTGTGATTTATGGTCTTCATTTATTTTAACTGATAATGCTTTTAAATATATTCCTGATTGTACATAGTGTAAAATAAACATGTTTTTTAACATGCGGTTGTATAGTAGCTTGTCATCTGGCTTAATCTATATAGAGTAAGACTAAAATATATTAAGGAGAAAAACAGTTTTTTAATTATTCTGCATTGAATCCAATATACCCATTCTGGTCCCTCAGATCATATTTTTATTTGACTGTCATCTCAGTTTCCTAAAGGGGTATCTTTTATAAAATCTTCAACTTTCTGATCAGGAAAATCAATGAAACATTCATAGTCTTATGTATGAGCAGGTGTCGGCAAACATACCTCAGCCGAATCCTGCTCACTACTTGTTTTTGTAAATAAAGTTTTATTGGAACACCACACCACATACTCATTTATGTGTTGTCTATGGCTGTGTTTGTGCTACAGTGACAGAGGTGAGTGGTTGCAAGAAAGCTTTATGGCTTACAAAGCCTTAAATATTTACCATCTGACCCTTTACAGAAAAAGTTTGCCGACTCCCGGATTATGGAAAGGAAGGGGAGAGTTGGGGAATGCAGTTCTAGAGACTGAAGAAGGGGACAATTAGGTGGGAAGAACTGGATGGTGGATCATGAGGCACCATTTCTACCTTTGCTAGTCCCACTACCTTTCTGTGACTTTAGGTAAGTTGTTGACTCTAGAACAGTTTCCTTATCTAAAAACATGACTTCTAAATCATATAGGTGTTAATAGTCATAGCAGTTGTGTATATGTATCTCTTTTCCCAAATAAATACGTTGTCACTGATCTTAGCATTAATGACTGAATAATGACTGTTTTAAAAACGCATCTTTGCCAGTATAACATTTTGTCAACTTGTTGAAAAACAGACTCATGGAAAAGATTTTCAAGAAATCAAGATTCCGTTTTTGACATTTATTGACCAGGTTGTTGATCCTTTTTCTGGGCCACTGTTTTTTCTAATTTCCAAGTCCTGTAAGTTATATAAAGGGTCACATCTCAAAAAATTTAACAATCATATTTAACTGTCAAACACTTGAAATTATTTCCAGAAAATAAACTACTGGTTTGTGTGTTACTCATGGGCTTTTTAAAAACATAGACCCCCGAAATCAATCTTTGGGGGCCAAGCCCAATAACCTATTATTTTTATAAAGTCATGCAGATTATTCTGATGTGCAGTCCCTATGTGGGAAACATTGGTTGACCTGAATTTAAATAAGTTTTCCAAGGATATATGCCTCAGGATAATCTTTGATGACTCTTAAAAATGCAAATTTTGTAGCTCCACCTAGTAACTTTTGATGAAGGATCTTTATTCACTCAAAAGGAAAAGAGCCACTCACCTAAATGTTGGAGACAATATATTTCATCTTCATTTGAAGTTCAAGCTGTCTATCTAATTAGCTAGTTTCTTAGGCAGTAGTGTTGAGAAGAATGAGATCAGTGGTTTCTGGGCCTGTTGCTGTCATTCAGCTTACACGGATTCTAGGAGAGACGAGGAGAGAAAGGACAGATAGCAGTTTTCACCGTTACTGAAGAAAGATGAAAATGTACGCTATACAAAATAATGGGTAAGCACTAAGAGTATTACTTGAGGGAATATAGTAAGTATGCAGTGCATGTATCCGTGTTAGGTGTGATTCTACGTGTTTTACCAGATTGTCCCATGGAAGCCCCAGAACAGCCCAGTGGGTAGGTATTGTTAATGCCATTTTACAAATGAAGAAACTGAGGCACAGAAAGCTTAAATAACTTGCGAAAAAATATAACTGATAAGAGGTGGAGCTAAGATTTGAACCCAGGCCACTCGGTTCAAAGTGTATTCCTTTAAATACTATCCTAAAGTATGTATTACACAGAATACAAGCAGTGTATCCACTGCTCTCTAAAATACATGAAGAATTTTCCCCCCAGAAATTAGATTTATTTTCTCCAGCAGTTGGATTTCAAATTCTGATTTTCACAATCTCTCGAAATAAAAGAAATTAACTTCCTGTCTTAATTTTTTGGCTTTACCAAAAAGCATTTTTCTTTATTCAAAGTGTTTTGTACTAGAATAAAAGGATTTGCATAAAATAACTTTACAGTTAAAGCTTATTAAGTCTAGTCAAAACTCATTGCAAAGACTTTTTTTTCTTTTTACTTTTGCGAGATATTCAGTTATTTAACCAACATATATCATTTAACAGTTTATCCAGGCACCTCACTGACACTGGAAAAAAAGATGGAAAAGGCATCATTTCCAGTATTCAAGGAGCCCACTTGGATGAAAAAAAAAAAAGGTACAAAAGGCTGCACCTAATTATGCTTTGGGAAAAAGAAGGCCTTTGTGTGGAAGGTTATATATAAACCAGGTTGTTGACAGATGAAGAGTTCATCAAGTGCGGGACGAAAGGGTAGTGAGCTGTAGGTTAGACTAAGGTTCAAGGACCTTGAATGCAGGTTCGGGGAGCGGTGACCGTAAATGCACCTGAGCTTGGTTTAGAGCGCCTGGAGCACAGCGACGGGCGCAAAGCTAGAAAACAAAGTTGGGCCTGATTGTGGAGCGCTTCCTAATGAGAAAAGGAGCTGCAAGCTCCACAGTCAACAGTTCGAGGAACTGCAGCGACCAGACACGCCCACGAAAACAGGCCTCTGGGTTTGTGCGTCGGTGGTGACTTGTATCCTTACTGAGAATAGGTTCTATGGCCTAATGAGGGCAGAAATGAGTAGATGTGAGTTTATTGGGAGTATACTTGGTCTTGAAAGAGAAAAGAGATAAAGGTGGTTTCTGGTTTTATTTCCGAAGCAAATGGAAAATCGAAGATGAGGAAGAGCACAGTCACCTGAGGGAAGAAGGGGAAGCATGACCACCCTAAATCCCGCATGATGGGGAGCGTTTTATTGATGCTAAACAAGTATGTATGTGCTTATTAACATACAGTATTTTAAAGTTCATATTTGGGAACAAGATGGGTAAGTTTTGGCAAAAACGAGCTTGTGCAGCGTTAATCCATTTACTTCAATCTGGCATTCATCGTATTATTTGCCGGACTTGCTTCCCCCTGGGTGGCATATCTGTCGGGTTCTGAATCCGCTCCAGGTACCACAGTGCTTGCTGAACTGTGGACATGGCCGCAGTGTGCCCCGCAGCCGCTAGCTGCCTGTTACTGGAGAGCCTCCCCAAGAGTGCGGACAATAAAGCAGGACTGGGAAGTACTGACTAGTAAGAGAGCCTCTGACAAACTGAAGGTCTCTGCCCAGGCGGGGAAGCGGCCTCATTTCACCGTTTAGGTGGGCTTCGTTTTCCGTGCTCTTGAGGACTTGGAAAGGACAGGACTGCCTGCAATCACGGCGTTCAAGGAGAAGTAGTGTAAATGTTTCCTGAGCGCCTTCCTCGGGGCATCTTCAGGGTTCTGGAGCAGAAACCGCTGCCGCATCTGCACCCCGACCTTATGGCTCTGCCGGGAGGCTGCCCCACCCCACTCCCGGGCGAGGCGGCGGGGCCTGGGCTTCCCGCGCGGCGGACGCCGGGGGACCGCTCCGGAAGCCGCCCGGCCCGCGCTCCCTGAGCGTCCGGTTGCCCCGGAGACGCCGCGGCCCTGCGCTCCGCAGTTGCTGGGCGGGTGGCGGCCGGCGCACAGCGACCTCAGCCGAGTCGGGCCGCTCCGGCCTGTGCGAGACGGCGTCGCGGGCGCCCCCCGGTCCGCGCCGTAAGTGGGGGTGCTGTCGGCGGGCGGGGGACTGAGGGAGAGAGGACTGGGGTCTGTATGCACGCTCCCATATAAGGGAAAGTTCCTTGAGGGCAGGGGAGCGTCCCCGTCCGGTAGCCTCCGGAGGGACAGGCAGGGTGGGGGCGAGGGCTAGAGGTGACGGGGTGCTCCCGCCGGCCGCACGCCCCACCCGCTGCGGCTCCCTAGGGGCTAGAGGGAGGTGCGGCCCTGAGGAGGCGAGCTGCCGCGGGAGGGCGGCAGGTGGGTCGCGGCTGCGGTGGTGGCAGAGGGGGCCCCGGGCGCGCACCTGCGCCCTGGGAGACCCGTGTGTGGCCGAGAAGCTGGACTGCCTTTGAAGGGTCGAGACCGCTTTGGAGGCCTGGAAGTAAAGTGGACTATGCCAAGCTTCCAGATACGTGTACATACGAAATGTGATGTTTTAAACAAAATTCGTTTCTTGGATTATATAAATTATACGATCTTCTGGTTTCCTGGGGATGCTTTTAATTAACCTGATTGTACTATCACCAAGACGTTGATTAACAGGTGTGTGTATTTTTGCAGTTCTGTAATTCAGTGTTATGTTCGTAAGACAGGTGCAGAATGCGTTTGCAGCCCATTTTCCTGATCAGTTCTATTGAATATGAATACTAGAAGTTTGGGTGCATTGGAAATAACAATAAACAGCAGAGCACATTGTGACTTTAAGCCTGCAGAATTGAACTGGGCTGGCCTGGTCTTGAAAATATCTCCTTGCTTCCCTCGTTCCTAACACCACTGTTCACACCAGTTTCCTATAAACTTAAGATTAGGAAATTAGTATTTTTTTCATCCCATTACTCTCCCTTTCTTAATTTTGTTTTTCTTCCCCCAGTGCATTCCATAGGCTTGCTTGAGCCCTCAGGACCTGTTTTGTGATGCAGTCATGGAAAATAATCTGCCTCCCAGTGTTTTCTCTGTTTCTGTGGGCATCATTTCCGTCAGACTAAGGAAATTAAACAGGAAAATTTCAAAGAATTTAATGATCCACTCACGTATCTTATCTACTCTAATAATCTTGCTATATCTACCAATGGGCCCAAGTCTATATCTGTTTTTGCCTTTGTACACAGAACTTAATTAACAGTCAAGTATTCAGTGAATTTTGAAGTCAGGAGGCCCCATAGCCAAGAGATATGTAAATTCAGATGAAGGTCACTGATGATATGAAAAATATTTTCAACCAGTTTCATCTATTCCCTGTCAGTGGCTATATCACTGCTTGATCTTGATTTCCTGCGCAGGTGCTGTATTAACAATCAAAATGTGATTATTTCCTTCACTTAAAACAGAAAATTATTTTACGTATTTAGCAGAAAGGTTAGAGAATAAAATTATGGTAGGACTTCAACAGGTTGAGCACCTGCCGGGTGCCAGCCGGTGGGCTAAGAATGCAAGTCAGGTGTAATGAATAAAGTGTAAAAAAGGAGCGAGAGGAGTTGTGAGCATAGGATGTGTGCAGAGAAAGAGCTTGGCTTTGGGGATTGGGGGAGGATAAAAGAAAGGACATTTGAGTTGAACTGCAAAAGATGAGGATTTCAGAGTCAGACCTTCCCAGCAGTGGCATAAGCAGAGACAGATCTGAAAGTGTTTGGGGAGGAATTTGAGAAGCGATGTGGGAAAGGTCCATTGGGACCAGAGTGTAAAGGACTGTAATCTGAACTTTATTCTGTGGCATCAGAGGCCATGAGACATTTTTGAGGAAGGACAATATCTGAGAAAGATGTTTTTGGTGTAACAGAAGTAAATATGCAGAAAAAAGTGAGTTAAGACACTTCAGTCCCACCATATGTAGGTTTTTTTAAATAGCTTGATTTTGATATAAGAATTTCAAACTTGCAAGAAAAGTGCTATGAACTCCCATACATCTACATTCATTAATTGTGCTCCATTTGTTTTATCATTTCCTTTCTCTCTTCATGTATAACTACATGTATGTTAATTTTTCTGTACCTTTTGAGAGTAAGTTACAGACATCATGTGCCTCTACCCTTAAGTAGTTCAGTGTATATTTCCTAAGAACGAGGACATTTTCTTACATGACCACAGGACGGATTACCAAAAATCAGGAAATTTAGTACCTCATCCACAGTCAATAGATTTCACCAATTATCCCAGTGTTACTATTCAGTTATCCCAATCTTAAATTCAATTTAGGATCACACATTACATTTCATTTTCATATCTTTTTATTCTCCTTCCTTCTGGAACAGTACCTTGACCTTTGTCTTTTATGACTTTACCATTTAAAAAAAAAAAACACACAGGCCAGTTATTTGTAGGATGCCAAAGTTTTGCCTACTTTTTTCTCATGATTTGATTCAAGTTTTGCATTTCGGGCAACAGTACCACTGAGGAGATGCTGGGTCCTTCTCAGTAGCACATTTGCCTTTTCTAGAAATTTCATGTAAATGGAATCATACAATATGTGTGTGAAGGGGGAATTGTCTGGTTTCTTTCACATGGCCTATGTTTTCAGTTGTGTTTTTTTATGCTTATCACGTAATAGCATGTACCAGTGCTTTCCTTTTAATGCTGAACAAGTATTTCCTTGCACGGGTTTTCATTCATCAGTTAATGGACATTTAGTTTGTTTTCAGTTGAAGTTCTTACGAATAATGGTACTATACACACTTGCGTGCATGTCTTTGTATAAGCATATATTTTTATTTTTCCTGGGTAGACACCAAAGAGTGGAATTGCTTTTTATATTTAACCTTTATGTTAAATTTATGTTTAAGATATTACCTGTTTTTCCCCAGGGGGGCTGTGCCACTTAACATTCCCACCATTAATGTGTGAGAGTTCCAGTTTCTATACATCCTTATCAATCCTTGATACTGTCAGTCTTTCGGATTTTACCCATTCTGGTGTGTGTGTAGTGGTATCTTATTTTGGTTTTAATTTACATTTCCTAATGACTAATAGCATCCTTTCATGTGCTTATGAGACGATTTGTATATCTTCTTTCGTGGAATGTCTCTTCAAACCTTTTGTCCATTTCTGGGGTGACTGGCTCAGTTGGTAGAGCATGTGACTCTTGATCTTGGGGTTTTAAGTTTGAGTCCCATGTTGGGGGTAGAGTTTACTTGAAAAAAATCTTTAGTCCATTTTTAACTTGGGTTATCTGGCTGCCTGTTGAATTATAAGAGTGCTTTATGTATTGTGTATACAAATCCTCCTAATCTAATATTTCCTTCAGTCTATGGCTTGTTTTTTCATTTTCTTAATAAAGCAGTTTTTGTGAAGAGCAAAAGATTAAAATTTTGATGAATTCAATTTTATCAGTTTTTTTCTTTTATCATGCTTTTAGCGTCAGATCTTAGAAATTTTTGCCTAACTTAAGGTCAGAAAGATTTTTCTCCTATATTTTTACTAGAAGTCAGTAGTAGTTGTGGCTCTTACATTTTGGTCTGTGATCCATTTTGAATTAATTTTGGTATATTGTGTAGGTATCTAAGTTTTTTTGTTTTTATTTTTATTTTGTTACATATGGACACCACTTGTCCTAGCATCATTTGTTGAAAACATTCTGTCTTCGTTGAATTGCCATGGCATCTTTGTCGAAATCAATTGGCTATAAATAAAAAGAGTTATTTCTTGATGTTCTACTCTGTTTCACTGGTATATATGTCTGTCTTCATGCCAATACCATATTCATTTGATTTACTCTAACTTTATGGTAAAATCTGAAGTCAGATATTGTAAGTCTTCCCAGTTTGTTTTTATTCCAGGTTGCTTTGGCGGTTCTGGGTACTGTGCATTTACATATCAATCTTAGGTTCATTTTGTCAATTTTTTTAAAAGATTTTATTTATTTATTTGACAGGGAGACAGTCAGCGAGAGAGGGAACACAAGCAGGGGGAGTGGGAGAGGAAGAAGCAGGCTTCCCAGCAGAGCAGGGAGCCAGATGAGGGGCTCGATCCCAGGACCCCCAGATCATGACCTGAGCCGAAGGCAGATGCTTAACGACTGAGCCACCCAGGTGCCCCCATTTTGTCAATTTTTACCCCCAAAAACATCTATTGAGATTTTTATAGAGATTGAATTTAATCTGTCAGTGAATTTATGGGGAACAGATAACTTACCGAGTTTTACAGTCCATGATCATGACATTTCTCTCCTTTTATTTATCTCTTCTTTAATTTCATGAGAAATATTTTTAATTTTCAGTGTATAGGTCTTACACTTCACTTGTTAAATTCATTTCTAAATATTTTATTCTTTTGTTGTTGTGAGTAGAATTGTTTTCATTTCATCTTCAAATTGTTGCTAGTGCTTAGAAATACAATTTATTATTGTATATTGATCGTGTATACTACTACATTGCAGACTTGTTCATTAGTTCCAGTTGTTTTTTTATAGACTCATTAGGATTTTTTATATATGGTATCATGGCATTTCTGAATAATGGCAGCATTACTTTCCATTTCCAATCTATATAACTTTAATTTCTTTTTCTTGCTTTATTGCAACAGAAGAACTTCCAATAACATGTTAAATAGAAGTGGTAAAAGCAAAATTGTTTTCCCAGCCTTAGGGGGAAAGCATTGTCTTTCACCCTTAAGCAGGTTAACTTCATTTAATTTTTTATTTTTATTGAGATTTTTATCATGAATGAGTTTTGGCTTTTGTCAAATGCTTTTTTTATGTCTATTGAAATGGTCATGTGGTTTTGTCTTTTATGCTGTTATTATGGTGTTACACATTATTGATTTTCAGATATTAAACCAACCTTGGATTCTTGAAATAAATTCCACATAGTCATGGCATATAATCCTTTTCATATGTGTCTGGATTTGGTTTGCCAATTATATTGTTGGGGATTCTTGTGTCTATATTCATGAAAATAGCAATCTGTAGTTTTCTGGTAATCGCTTAGCCTGACTGCATATCAAGGTAATATTGGCCTTATGGATTGAGTTAGAAAATGTTTCCTCCTCTTCTATTTTTAGGACTAGTTTGTGAAGAATTGGTATCGGTTCTTTTTTGACTGTTTGGTAGAATTCACCTATGAAGCCATCTGACCCTTTTCTTTGTGGGCATATTTTTTATTTTTATTCAGTTTCTTCATTTATTATGGACCTGGTCAGATTTTCTTTTTCTTGAGTCGGTTTTAATATTTTGTCTTTTTAAGCATTTGTTCAACCATGTTGTCTAATTTGGCTGCATAAAACCGTTGGTATTTTTCTGTTAACCATTTTTAATTTCTGTAGGTAATTGTATTTGAGTAATTTTTCTTTTTTTCTTAGTCTAAAGGTTCATCAGTTTTGTTGATCTTTTTGAAGAACCAGCTTTCTGTTTTATTGATTTTTTTTTGTTGTTTTCTCTGATGAGGAGTCAGTCATTAGGCATATTGTTCTCTTGTATGTGAATGGATCTCTCTCACTATTTTCAAGATATTCTCTTTATCTTTGGTTTTTAACAGTTTGGCTATGATGTATCTAGAACTGGATCTCCTAATGTTTATCCTACTTGGGATTCATTTAGCTCTTGAATCTGTAGATTAGTGTTTTCCATTAAACTTGGAACATTTGGGGCCATTATTTCTTTCAATATTTTTTTTCTTCCCCTTTTTCTCACTTCTTTTTCTGGGAATGTCATTACGTTTATGTTGGTACTATTTATTTTGTACCACAGGCCTCTGAGGCTCTGTTCATCTTCAGTTTTTTTTCTGTCTTGCATACTAGTCTTTTTCTATTAATCTGTATTCAGATTCATTGATTCTTTCTTCTGCTATCTCAAATCTGCTGTTGAGCCCACCTAGTGAATTTTTCATTTCAGTTGTACTTTTCGACTCTAAAATTTCCATTTGATTCTTTTTTTTTTTACTTTTCTTTTGTTGTTGTTGTTGAGATTTCCTATTTATTAAGTCAGTGTTGTATTTTTCTTTAATTCTTTAAATTATATTGCTTTAATTATTTGAACATATTTATAATTTTTGCTTTAAAGTCTTCGTCAGCTAATAAAATAGCTGGATCCATACAGAATCCATTTATATTGCCTTTTTTTCCCCCTGAGTAGCCAGCATACTTTCTTTTTTCTTAGCATTGTCTCATAATTTTTTAAATTGAAAACTGGACACTTTAGATAATATATCTATACTGGATTCCAGTTTTCTCCTGAGGGCTTTTTTTGTGGGTTCATTTTGTTTTTGTTTTTGCAACCTGCCTGTATTCCAGAATCTATCTCATTTCAAGTATGTGAATGTTGATGTCTGTGTTCAGTTTTTTATTTTTTAGCCTGGCTCACTAGGACTCACTGTTGTCTGCATAGTTTAGTGGTCACCAATAATTTGGGCAGTGGTGGTACTTAAATAACTCTAGCCATAGTCTTTCACCCTCTTCCAGTGGATCAGTGTGTGCGTTGGAGAGTGCATTCATAGTCCAGTCAGTCCTCAAATCTTCCTCAGCTTTAACTTCCCTCAAGGCCCTCCCTTATCTTCCCTGTGCATTCCTCATAGTTTCCCAGTTAGCCAGAGATATGTAAAGCCAACCTAACCCTTCTATGTTTCTTTCATTTCCATGATCTTCCCATAAATTTTTGGCTAGTCTGCAGCTCACCTCTACTGGAACCACATCCTTAGGCTTGCAACGCTGTGGGGGTTTTCCCCATTTGTTTCCTACTGAATTCATAAGAATTTTACTGACAGTATTGTCATAGGTTTTCAACCTGTCACAGTTTTGAGCCATGTCAAGCACATTTTCTCTTGGACTAAGGCTTCTGTTTCATGGCCAGTTCACAGTGATAGAACTGCTGTACCTGCTGACCTGGGGGATGGGGGTAGAGGAAGAATGGCAGCAGAATCTGGTAAGAAGCCACAGACTCCCATTGTCCTTAAGTGGAATTCTAACTTATCATGAATAAATACTTCTCAATTTGTTTTTTGCCTTTGGTTAATTTCCAGAGTTAATTGTTATGGGTTGTTTTTGGTTTTGGTTTTAGGTTTTCTTTTTTGTTTGTTTGTTTGTTTTTAATTTTTGCCTGGTCTTGTGTTTTAGGAAGAGGATTCACCAACCTCTTTACTCCATAGTAGTCAAAGTCTGACCCCTGTTGCTTTTTCATGGGATTTTTAAAAAGCACAAAAAACAAACTATTTCTTATACAGAAACCACTCTAAATTCTCAATCTCTAATTAGATAAATTTTTGTAAACTCTGTTTTTCTAGAAAATTATCCATTTCATCTAAGTTTTCAGATTTATCTTTATAGATGCCTGCAAGTAGCCTCATGATTTAAGAAAATTGTTCTCTTTTGATGATTATTACTTCTTGTCGTTCCTTATTTTGTATATTCATTCTTTCTCCCTTTTTTCTTAGGCCAGTTATAGGTTAGTCTGTTTTAATTTTTTTAAGGAGCTAGGATTTGGGTTTATTAATAAGATGTATTATTTTTGTATTCTCTATTAATTTCTGCTTCAATTTCATTGTTTCTTGTGCTTTCTTTTGGTTTATTTTATCGTTCTTTTTTTTAGATTATTGAATTTAATTTGTTATTTTTACTCTTTTTTCTTCTATATTGTTTTGATCTCTGGATTTTTTTCTCCTAATTTCTATATGTCAGGGTATCTCAACCATGGCATTATGAACATTTTGGATAGATAATTCTTTATTGTGGGGTTCTATCCTGTGCATTGAGGGGTATTTAGCAGCATCCCTGGCCTCTGCATCTCGTAACAATCAAAAATATCTCCAGACATTGAAAAATTCCCCTGGGGGCCAAAATCACCCCCAGTTGAGAAACCCTGCTTTAAATGTATCTCATTGATTTGATACATAGTATTTTCATTATTATTATTTTTAATTCCATTATTTCAGTTTGTATTTCACCCTTTACCCAACAAGTATTTAACTGAAGCCTTTTTTAGTTTCTAGGTAGAAAGTCTTTTTTTATTATATATATATAAGTATATATAATATAAATATATATAAATAATATATGTATATTTATGTATATTATTATATGTATATGTATAATGTATGTGTATTATTTATATGATATATATTTTAATACAAATAATAATTTTAATTGTTATACATTTATGTTTATATATAATTTATATATAAGTAATAATAATTTATATTTAAATTGTTCTAATTTCTAGTTTGATAGTTTGTGATCAGAATGTTTTTATAATAATTCTAGTTTATGAAACTTTCTAATGTTTTCTTTGTAACCTAATATATAGTCATTTTTAATAAATATTCCATGTGTGCTTGAGAAGAAGGTATATTTTAGATTATCAGAGTATAAAATTCAATGTATCTCTCTCTTAAAGGTCTACCTTATTGGTTACGTTGTTTAGGTCTTCTACATAGTTACATATCTTGTGTTCATTTCCTTGCTTTTTCCTGAGAGTGATGTGTTTAAGTTTCATTATTAATGTGTTTCTGTACATGTCTTATTGCATGTCCTAAAGCTTCTGCTTTATAACAGTATTTGCTATGTTATTTGGGGCTCTTATATCTTCATTGTGAATTGTGGCTTTAGCATTAAAAATACTCCCCTTTTGTTGTATTTAATGCTTTTTTAGTTTTAATTCTACTTCATCAGATAGCAGGATCACAAATCTCCTTTCTTAATGTTTCCATTTGTCCTGAATACCTTTGCTTGTCTTTTTATTTTTAACCTTTCTGAGCCACTTTAGATGTGTCTCTTGCATAGAGCTTATACTTGGATCTTGCTTTGTGAGCCAAATTGAAAATCTTTTTCATTTAATAAATGAGTAAGCCCACTCATATTTATTGATAACACTGATATTAGTCTTTACTCTGTCATATTATTTTATATTATAATTTTTATGTGTACAATGTTAATCTGTGTTTCTTTCTCTAAGTATTGTGTTTGATTTTTATTTCTCCCATTTCTTTGGGTATTTTCTTAATGCTCTTAGTCCCTGCTTTCTTATTTAACCTTTTATTCTCTGGTTTGTCTGTTTTTAATGGTATATTTTACTCCTCCATCTATTCAGTTATCAATGAATTAATCTGCTTCTTTCTCTTTCCATTTCTTAAACGTATTTTTAATTGCATTACTTTCTACACTGTCAGCACTTCTGACATTTATATGTTATTCTTCCACCCTCGTCCCCACCTTTGCTGTAGTCTTCAATTAAATATATTAAATGCTTACTATAAATCTCTTCCTGAAGTTTTCCCAATCAGCTCTTGGTTGGGTGAGTTATCCTCTTGTAGATTCTTTGAGAAAGTTCATGAATACAGTATTCCTGGAGGGCCTGAATATTTTAAACTGTATCTATAACTTTGCTACTTGAGAGACAGCTTGGTTGAGTGTAAAATCCTGGCTTTCACTTTCTTCTCTTGAATTTCTTCAAAAGGCTGCTATATTTTTATGTTGCGTGGTGTGTTCTCTTGAAAGTCCAATGTCACTCTCATTCTAGACTTCAGTTTAGTCTTTATGTTTGCAGGCTATGAGAGATTTTCTTTGATAGTCTTATTCAAATACATCTTCAAGTTGATTTCTCTGATTCAGTTTTTCCAACTACCTGATGGGCCTTTTCAATATGTATACTCCAATATTATTTTGTTGCCAGAAAAATTTCATAGTTTATAGTTTCAACTATTGGCTCTGTTCCACTGTTCTGTTTTCTTCAGAGACTCTAGTTGTGTATGTTGGGCCTTCTTTGCCTGTCTTCCATTTCAACCACTTTCTCTCTGAACTCTTTTACTTTTTTTTTCTTCTCATTTTTATTCTCTTAATTGTTGCTCTGCCTTTTTAAAATTCTCCTTATTAAATTTTCATTGGAATCTGTTATCCCATTGGCATCTTGTGTTTTTTAGCCTTTATTTGTGAGATGATTTTGTCTTTTTCTTGTTTCTTTCCTTAGTTCAATCAACTATCTTTTTTTTTCTTTTTTCTTTTTCTTTTTTTGTTTTTTTGTTGCTGTTCTGGTCTTATTTGAATTTCTGATTCAGAGTGGCTTTTCATGGGGCGCCTGGATGGCTCAGTCAGTGAAGCTCTGCCTTCAGCTCAGGTCATAATCCCGGGGTCCTGGGATAGAGCCCCAGGGAGCCTGCTTCCTCCTCTCCTCTCAGCCCTACCCCACTCATGCTTTCTCTCCCTATCGCTCTCTCAAATAAATAAATAAAAAATTTAAGTGGCTTTTCACATCTCCAGATGAATGTTAGAAGATATTTAAATCAGTTTGGAGTGGTGTGTTAGTTTTCTTCTGCTTCATTGTTAGCGTTTTTTGTCACGACTTTCATCAGAAATGTTCAATTCTCATTTCTATTTTCTTCCAATAATAAGTTTGAATGGAGACTGCTTTTCTTTATTTTATTTCCTGGGCAGGTTTTGTCTTGTAATAATTGACAGTAATCCTAACTCAAGAGAGTCCTTTCTGTCACTGTACCAACATGCAGTTTCTTTAATGAGTAGCACCTTTTTTTTTTTTTTTTTTTTGGTAATTAGTGGTGAAGAGATTTGCAAGTCCTTCAGTTTTTGGATTCTCTTTTGTCTTGCAGGGGCACAAATTTATCCCTCTTGCTTCTTTTTCCCTTCACTATCCAGTCTCTGACAGAGATTCGATAGGCCTCTCCCTCCCCTCTTGCCCTTCTCTTCCCCAAGAGTAGTGTCACACTGACCAATGCCCCCTCAGTATCCATGACTTTTAAGGCCCTTCCCTGTGGCAAATGCTCTGATCTACCAGGACACACTTAGTGTTTTTGCACTTGTGATGCATTTTCTCTTCAGGGAATGGGGGGGGGGATGATTTTAAGTCTATCTTAGACCCTTTGTTTCCTTTACTCTCTTCTTTACAGTTTTTTACAGATCCCACCCCATTCTGTATTTACTCTCTGCAAAGGCTTATAGTGGAACCTTAAGAGAGATTTCTTCCAGAATTTGGAGTTTACTTTTCTACTGAAGTTTGTAAATTCCTCTGTCTTCCTGTTACTTTGGAAGTATTGCATTTATGTGGTCTTATTGTTCTGGTTGATTTCTACAGCTTCGTGAAAGCTGTGTGAGAGATTTGATTAAGACAGCTGCCATTATCCTCAGCTGTCTCAAAGTTCTCCACCATATACATCTTCACAAGCCATTTGGCTATAATGTGTAGCAGGTTTAAGAACTTTGGGTAGGGGTAGCAGATAAGAAAGAAGGCATTTAATTTAAAACAAACTGATTTTGAGATGATTCTATTTGTGTAGAGATAGTCAACACACAAGTAGTTGGTCTGTACCTCAGGTAAGATATTAGGAATTACTGCTCCTTAACACTCTGGTAGAGTCCTAAAAAGCTGGAATTAGAGCCATAAATCCCTTGGAGGAATTTCTGCCTTGGTCTAACTCCTGCCTGCATGCTCAGACTTATCATCCATGAACATATAAGGGCTTTAGAAAACAGATACTATTGAGAGGTTACCAGATAAAGTACTATTTTCTGGTGTTTTATTTTATCATATTCAGAAGTTTGGTTGATGTGACTGAGAGATCTAAATATCATTCTGACAACTCAATCACTATTAAGCCATTTGGGGAAAAAAATCATAGTTCAATAGATCAAATCATCTACCTAGATGGAAATAAAATAATACATAGACTTAAATATCATAATTAAGCTTTTTGACATATTCATAGTTTATTCCAGTAACTGTAAGGCTTATCAAGCAGGTTAAATTCATAAATCCACAAAAATTTATACCAATAACTTTCTAAAGCAAATTCCTAGTTCCTACTGTTTTCTTCCGTCACCTATAACTAGGCTAAAGAACAAATGTATACATGCTTGTATCTAAATACATTTAAGATGATAATATCCATGTATCAACACAGTATAACTCATAGAGTTTCCAGAACATAATGTGTGATGAATTTTCCATGTTTTTTAAGTGTGTATGTTTCCATTTTCTCCCTTTCATAAGAGAGAGAATAGAATCATATATATATATATATATATGGCACTGTAGAATTTCTTTCTCCATTGAGACACTCTGTGGTTGGAAAAGATGTTAGTGAAGTAAAAGAAAGAAGGAAAGCAAAGGAAAGAAAGAAAAAGAAAGAAGAAGGAAGGAAGGAAGGAAGGAAGGAAGGAAGGAAAGAAAGAAAGAAAGAAAGAAAGAAAGAAAGAAAGAAAGAAAGAAAGAAAGAAAGAAAGAAAGAGAAAAAGAAAGAAAGGAAGGAAGGAAGGAAGGAAGGAAGGAAGGAAGGAAGGAAGAAAGGAAGAAAGGAAGAAAGGAAGAAAAAGAAAAAGGGTACTCATTTGAAATATGAGAAATTTAAAAAGTGGTCAAATCTTTCACTTGACATTTTATTAGTAGCATAGTGATTCAAATTGTGGTCTCTGGAACCTGACTGCCTGGGTTCCAATTCCATACTAGCTTCACTTTGCCTCGGTTTTCTCATCCACATAATTGGATAAAAATAACACTTACTTCATAGAATGGTTGTAGACATTATATGTAATTTTCATAGGACAATGTTACTTAAGTGCTAACTATTATTATCACTATCAGATTATATTAAGATTCTGCTGGACAAAGCGGGGTGGGATTTTTGAGACTTACTCAAATTTTTATATTTTTAATTCCTAGACTGATTTATTTAATAATGTTGGCCTTATTTATCATTTAATATGTAATCCAATCACCATGAAATTCATGAGTGGCTGAGGCAGGACAGAAAAATTAAATATTTCCATGGAAATCACAATGAAAGAAAGCATTCATGAAAAATTAGAGAAACCTGTCTTCTTTTTTGTGCTTTTTATTTTCTTTGGGAGCTAAGAATTTAAGGATCTGTTCCTTCATACATATAAAAGCTAAGAGCAATAAATGAGGCACTACAAAGATGTTACTGTTTTTAACGGCTGCTTTGTTCCACAGTCCACATCTTCTCTTTCTTCTCTCCACCAGGTGGAAGTATAGCACTTTGTACCGTGTCTTGTTCTCAATTCTTCCTAGTTCCCCTAGTCCAACGGGTGAGGAGGGAAAAGATAAACGCTGAACACAAGAGTATGAAATGTCCCTTCAGCTGGATTTTACAGCACCATATTTTAATCATTTACTTGAGGATAATGAAAATAGACTAGATAAGGTTCCTTTCCACAATTCTTTAATTCAACTGAGGTAAAAGGGGACCCATTATAAGAAATACATGAAATCTTTGCAGTAGCTGGAAGAACCACATTAAGACAATTGAATTACCAAAATAATGCTCAAATATTTTTAAGTGTATTTAAAATTATTTGATGGAAATAAATCTTTGGCATCCTGAGTAAATCGATTTTAAGTATGAAACTGTGAGAACGTTGTCCTTGATCACTTGATTCAGCTGAGTCATCTTATTTTCCAGGTGCTGCAAGTCAATCAATACAGTAATTTAAGTCCTTTCAACTATAATGGAAAAGTATGAAAAATTAGCTAAGATTGGAGAAGGGTCCTACGGTGTTGTATTCAAATGCAGAAACAAAACCTCTGGACAAGTGGTAGCTATTAAAAAATTTGTGGAATCTGAAGATGATCCAGTTGTTAAAAAAATCGCACTAAGAGAAATACGTATGTTGAAGGTACATAAACTTTCTCTGTATATCGACAACATCATGGTATTGGATGAAATATGGATGCCAAAATTGCAATTTGAATGAATTTTAAAGTGATTTTTTTTTCTCATTGGACTTAAATTTCTTGGTCTCAGCAACTATGGAAAATAAATTGATTATTACTTTGGACTTTGGCCGTTCTGATAGTGAAGTACCTCCATTCTGGTTGGTAAATATCCAATGTCCTAAGTCCCTTGGGCCCAGTGTTTACCCTTCCCCGCCCCCACCTTAGCCTTTCTCTGCCCGCCCCCTTCCCAGATCCTTCTCCCCACAAACCAGCAACTACAAGAACATCTCCTGGCACAGACGCCCACAGTACTCTACCAGTGCCCCTGTGGGCATCAATATGGACTGGTCCTTCCTGCTGTCCACTGGTTCTCAGGCACATCGAGTATCTCCCCCAGCTATGTATACACATTTTCCACAAATATTTTGTTAGTTGTTTTTTTTTTTTTTTAAAGTAAGCTCTATTCCCAACGTGAGGCTTGAACTCAGGACCCAGAGATCAAATCACATGTTCTACAGACTGAGCCAGCCAGGCACCCCTAAAGTTGTTTTTACTCTGAAAGGATTTGACATGTAACATCCGTAAGTCTTCAGTGTAAATGTTTTCCTATCACAGAATTCTTCTGGTTTTAGAACCATACAAGAATTTAGAGATTCTTCTCATCCAGCATCCTTATCTTATCAGAAAGGAAACTGAGGCACAGGACAGCACTTCTCAAACATTAATGTGCAGAATTAATGTGGGAATTCCCCAGGGGACTTTGCTAAAACACAGAATTCTGAGTCAAAGGTCCGTGGTCAGCCTGAGATACAGCATTTCCAGAAGACTCCCCGATGGCACAGAAGGTTTTGGTAGACCACACTTTGAGTAATAGAAGTGTGATTTCCTCAAGAACAAACAGCTGACGTTTACTTTTGACATATATCATCGTTTTTAGGAAAACCCCAGAAACGCATTTTTAGAGGGAGGTAAAAATGATCATGTTATCTGTCCTCCCAAGTATTATTTGCAGCAGGTTTCCTCAAACTAATATTGGTTTAAAATATAAGTTAATGTACACGGAGTTTTCAAGATTACATCCATCAGAAACACCGGTTCACTGTTACCTCATCGCCGGCAGAGGGCGCAGGTTAGCCAGCCAGCTTCGTCACTGAGCTAAGCTACAGGGTGTGTCTGAACCCCGCTGTGGGTTGTTTTCCAATAAAAGCAACGCTTTTTATCCACCACCTCCCTCCTCCTCATGTCTGCAAGGAAGATTAATGCTCAGGTAGTACGTCCTGGGTCACAATGCCCAAATTTGAAACGGACTTTAAGGTAAAAAGTAGCCAGATTCCACCTCAGCTTGGTGTCTGGTGATGGTTCTCTAATGGACCTCTTGCCAGCTTTGATATGTTACCCCCTGCATTCCCTGAACAGATTCCTTCCGTGATAAATTTACCCTATCTTCCTCACATTATCCTATTATTTAAATGTGATTTGATTTTTGTTCTCCTTATTACCTGTTTACTTATACAAGTCACTGTTTTTCTGAGCCAAGTTAATTTCATTTGCAAAGGGGATAGAAATTGCTTATCTACCCAAAGACAGATTTGACCAGGTTAGCATCTATGATTCCCTTACTCTCCTGGTAAAGACACTGTTTCATTTCCATTCCGTGGTTTTTAGTGTAGCACAAAGCAGCTGGCTTACCTGTGTGACCTGTGTCCTCCACTCTGCCTTTCTGCTCCTTTAGGCAATGGCAAATTGATTTTGTGCTCTAGACATATTTTTAATATGTAATAGAGTCCTTTTACCCAAGCTGTTGAGCACATAGTTACAGCATGATTTTTTTCCCCCTCAAACCGTGTTTACAGATACTGAAGTAGAGGAGCTATCGCTATTGGGCCTGCAAAATACTTATGCAGTCCCACTGTATACAAAATACTGTGTCCCTCGATATAGGTCTCTTTCTGAGTAAGCGGCATAGGGTTTGAAAAGTGATGCAGTTAGTATACTGGGAGAACAGGGAAGATGAGTTATATGTAAGTGGAAGTGATCGAATGTCCTGGTTTATAGCTTTTGTCCCAGACTCCAGTCTGGTTAGCACCCTCCTTCAAAAGCATCCTGGTTTGTATGCTAAATTATATGGTCACCCGAGATTTAGGCAGGCTGACCGTATCCTTGTTTGCCTGGGACAGTCTCATCCTTATACTCCTTACCCTAATAGAACGATAAATTATATAGTTACTCTATGATGGGTTGTCTAACTTAATTCGAGTTTTTCCTCTGGTTTATAGCATTGAACAGAGGCTGCCTTGTGAAAGGCTTCGTCTTGAGGTAGAATTTAAAACATAAAACATCTAAGCATAAGAGAAAACAATAGAATCAGAGAACAGAGCTGAAAACATAAACATTAAAAACATACTGTAGGGACTCCTACAATAGGCAGTTTAATCAGGTTTGAAAGTTGGGATCTAGTATTTATGAGAGCCAACACTAAAATCCAGACCCTGTTTAAATCCAGCTGACATTCATATTAAATCCATGGCAATATGCAAGCTAAATGGGGATTGATAACTTTTATAGCCTTTTACTCAGTAATTCCATCTCCTCAGTTTTTTATCCAGGTTCCTTTATGACTTGGATGTTTAGAATTTTCCCAAAATCCCTGAAGTATTTATGATATCATTGCCTGTATTTTATGTTGTGTACCTCACTTGCTATCTCCGGAGAGATTCAAGCAATTTAATTACCATCTGTTACAGGTACGTTAGAAGAAGAAGAAAAATGTCGTCGTCTTTTTTCAACCTTAAGTGTCTATGATTCTTACTAAGAGTAGTTTCTCTTGTGAGTAACCGTAATAAAATTATCCACAAGAGATGCACAGAGAATGATAAACAAGGCCTGTGTTGTTTAAATTGTAAGGGATCTGGGGAGAAACTATCAGGAGAAATAAATCACTGAACTTGGTATTTCAATTCCTTTGCAGCAATTAAAACACCCAAACCTTGTGAACCTCATCGAGGTGTTCAGGAGAAAAAGGAAAATGCATTTAGTTTTTGAATACTGTGATCACACACTTTTAAACGAGCTGGAAAGAAACCCCAAAGGGTAAGTAATCTGGAAACTGAGGCTCTGTATGGCCATCTGGTTTCATTATATGTGGGATTAACTGTGGCAAATTTCAGATCTGAAACACACCCCTCTCTTTACCAAGATGCGTCTGCTGGCTACCCCTCTCCCATCTTAGTTAGGATGTGCTCAGAGGGAAACAAATATTAACCTAGAGTAAAAGTATTTAGGAAGACAAACTGCAAATATAAGTCACAGTGCATTTCAAGGCTAACTTACTTACAGGCAGACCTCGGAGACTGTGCAGATTTAGTTCCAGATCACTGCAAGAAAGCAAATATTGCAATAAAGTGAGTCCAATGAATTTCTTGGTTTCCTAGTGCATGTAGAAGTTATGCTTACACTATACTGTAGTCTCTTAAGTGTACGATTGCATTATGTCCATAAAAACAAGGTACATACTTTAAAAATATCATACTGCTTGAAAAATGCTATCATCTGAACTTTCAGAGAGTTGTAATCACCGACTACAGATCTGCATAAAATATAATAATAATGAAAAAGTTTGAAATATTATGAGAATTACCAGACACAGACTCAAAGTGAGCAAATGCAATTGGAAAAATGGTGCCGGTAGACTTGCTCCACATGGGGTTTCCACAGACTTTCAATTTGTAAAAAAATACAATGTCTGTGAAATGTAATAAAGCAAAACACAATAAAGTGGAGGGCAATAAAATGAGGTATGCCTGTACTGGACTATCTGAATTCAAGGAATGAACCATGGTTCAAAATTAGGATTCAGTATTAGAATTCATATAATTCACTAATAGGAGAAATAAAATACATGTGGTTGATAAAATTTGAAAAGGCAGTTGATAAATTCAACATCCTTTACTGGTTATTAAAAAAAAACACCTTAACAAACTAGGATTAAGATACTTCCGTTGCGCGCGCGTGCACACACACACACACACACACACACCCCTCTTCAAATCAACAGCTAATTTTATACTCAGCACTAAAAGAACCACCACTAAAGTGAGAAACAAGGAAGTCAGTTGTCACCACTATAATCTAACGCTGTTCTGAGAGCCCTAGCCAATGTAATATTATAAGAAAAACAAATGAAATGTATAACTTTGGAAACAAGATTAAATCATCTTTATCTGGATGGCAGTGTTCTACAAAATCTAGGAGAATTGCCTAAAGAGTCATTATAACCAGTGGAATTCAGTATAATGTCTACAGCATTCCAAATTCCACACATAAAAATTAGCAGCTTTTGTATCAATGAGCACTCTAGAAAATCTAGTGGAGAGGCTCTCATTCAAATATCAACAGCAAAAAAGTTTAGAATAAAGATAAAAAGAATTGTTCAGCCTCTGCATAAAGACAACTACAAACTTAACGAGGTACATAAATGACTTTATTGAAATGAACATATATTTCTGGATGGAAATATTCATTATTATAAAGATAGTGCTTCCCCAATTTATTTATTTATTGCACAAAAATCTAATCAGAATGTCAATGGAATTTTTTTTTAACTTGAAAATCAAGTTATCTAAATCAATAATTTTTTTTAAAAGAAGAAAAGGGACTTTAACTGCCAAATATTAAATCAATTAGTTTTAGAGATTCTCTTTGACAAAAAGTACCATAAACAAAACCAAAAAAGAAGTTAGGTAATTTATTTGCCAGATGAAGAATTAGTATCATTTCATTTGCAGATTTTGCAAATCAAATGTTTTAAAAGATTAACACCCAGTTGGAAAATATATTTGTTTAAAAAAACTTAAGTAAAATCCTATTGTTGTTCCAACTGCGTGCTAAGGATATAGCAGTAAATAGAACATTCCAAAAAAGTTGCCCAACTTTATGGAACTTACATGCAATTCCTACATGAAAAAGCAAATCATAAAAAAGGGGGAAAATGACAGATGCACCTCGGAGAACATGTTTATCCTCCCGATTAATCAGAAAAATTCAAGAATTCAAAATAGGGTACCATTTCTTGCCTATCAAATTGGCAAAGAATTTTGAAAAACCAATATACCTAGCATTGTTCAAGTCAGGGAATTGGGCACTCTCCTTCACGGCTGGAGAGAGTGTATCATTAGCATGGAAATTGAGCAGTGTGTACGGAAGTTCTTTGAATGGTTTTCATCCTTTGACCAAGACATTCCATTTAGAGAAATTTATAATAAAATAATCAGGTGCAAAAAATTACACATAAGAATGTTCAACACATCATTATTTACAACAAGAACAAAAAATTGGGACTGGCCTAATTTTCCAATAGTAGAGATTTGGTTCAATGCACTTTGCTATGTGCATATGATGGACCACTATGTTTCAGACCCATTAAAAAGGAAACTGTAGAATAATTCATGCCCTGGGGACATGTTCATGAATTGGTACATGAAAAAAATGAGGTTAGAGTAGAATGTTCAGTGTAATTGAAGTTTATTTTGAATTATCCCAATATTCCAGTGAATGCACATATTTTACTTTTAAAATAAAAATTAATTTAAAAACCAGTTTACACGATGAATTAATTCAACTTTATTATGAGCTAAATAGGGTTTGTATTGGCTTAGAGGACAGATTGTTCAGCCATCCTGTAAGTTAATTTATAAATTAATACACATTTTCCTAAAGTTAGAAATGTAAACTTCGTGTATTGTTCAAGGCCCTGAAAATAAGATATACAATGCATACATTACATATACCTGTTTAATTGAACTAGCCATCTTTCTCTTCTGTCTATGTACCATACGCCTTCCTGCCTGTGGGACTTAGCTGATGCTCTTCCTTTAACCTGGAATATTCTAACTCACTCCACTTTCCCTATCTCTATCATCATCTTTACAATGGGAAATCCTAGGGGTGCCTGGCTGGCTTAATTGGTAGAGAGTGTGACTCTTGATCTGGGGGTTGTAAATTCAAACCCCATGTTGGGCATAAAGATTACTTAAAAATAGAATCTTTAAAAAATAAATAAAATGGGAAATCCTAGATATTCCCAACATCTCAGAGATTCCTCCACCTGGGTGGAATTGCTTCCCTCCTTTGCATAACCACAGAGTTTGATTTCTATCCCTGTTATGGTGCTTGGTACTTCTGCCTTATGTGTTTTTATTGCATTCTCTCTTACTGGATTGTCAGTATTTTGAGTGCAGAATTCATATCTAATTCATCTTAATAGCTTCCTCAGTGTACAGCATTCTTTCATTCACTTCAGAAATCTTTTACTGAGTCCTTCTGCTGGTGCAGAGGGTACAAAGATAGAGCGGCACAGTCCTGCCCTCAAGAAGCTTAAAATCGAATGAAGAGACAGACATTCAGAGGGGCAGTTATAAATGGCAATGCTGATGGGGTTAATGTTGGTACAACTGCAACATCCCCCCTGGGGGTTCAGGGAAGTTTCTGCAGAGAAGGAAGCGTTTGGGCTGAGACTTTATGAAGGGAAGAGTTGGCCAGACGGGCAGTCTTGGAGAAATGCGCAGCACGAAGGAGCAAAGCGTACTCAGGCAACCTTTCACTCAGTATGTATTTAGCAACCACAGGATCTCTCTCTCTCTCTCCTTAAGTTTTATTTATTTAAGTAATCTCTATACGCAGTGTGGGGCTCAAACTCATGACCCTGAGATCAAGAGTCTCACACTCCTCCAACTGGGCCAGCCAGCCAGCCATGCCCACAGGGATCTCTAAACTACCTACTTTCCACTCTTATAAGTCTTAGAAGTGTATTTAGCAGTGCCGGTGTATACTTCTGGTCCACCCTGAGACTTGGGTCTACATAGGGGAACACAACTAGGAACAGCGCAGAACACGCCACTCTTATGAAATGCTGGGTACTTCCACAGGACAGTGATTAATTTAAAACATCCATCTACCCTCACTCCCTTCCTAAACCCTACTTAAATAACAGCCAAGAGAGTGTAAATCCAGCGAATGGCAAACAGAGGTAAACAACCAGACCGCATGCATACCAACCCTATTTGAGCCGTTGTTTATTAGGGTAACTTCACAGTTTGGAGAAATAACTGGTGTGCAGATATGAGGCAGTCAACATAGCAGACGTGTGGGATGAGCTGTGGGATGGGAGCTGATGATCAAGAGACCCAAGGACTAAATTATACCATTAAGAAGAGCTGATTTAACACTAAGATGGTGAAAGTGTACTGCTTCCTCTACCAGATGAGACCCTTGGTGTCCTCTACTTTTTGGACAGAGAAAAAAGCACTTCTTAGATCAATAGCTGTGTACTGAGTACTGAGCACTGAGACGGGTGTTGGATTTGCTCAAGTGAAGAAACTACATGTATGTGCAGGCGCCGACACTAGCACCACCTGATTAAACTTCAAATAATCTATTCCCATTCTCTAAGACCCTTCTGTCTTCTACCATAAGTACAATGAGTAAGTTAATTGGAATGTGATAGAAACTGCCTCCCATTGCAGCGGAAGGATTTTCCTTCCCATTGCACTATGTATAATGGAATAATCCTGCCTTCAAGAAGCTTAAGATCGAATGAGGGATCAGAAATACAAAGGAACAGTTATAAGCGAGTACAGTGTTATAAAAGTACTAATGGGTTTACAAAACTACAGCTGCCCACTCCACTTCCGGCTGATGGGAGCACACTGAGCACATCCATAAGTCAGGCTTCAATTTCTTTCCTTTTTAATTGTAGCTTTATTGAGGTATAATTGACATATAAAAGTTTTGACTTTCTCTCTCAGTTAACTGTTCATAGAAAATTTCCCATAAGACAGGGTGTGGTTTGGTGGAAAGATGGCCGTGAATCATGAGTACCAAGAAACACATTAGTGAGGGTTGCACAAGCGTCATGTGCCAGATAATGAAGTGGGGAGATCCTTTCTTTGAAATGGCTTCATGACTTCAGTGGGGATGACGGGATCCCTGGACAGCAGAGGCCAAGTAGTAGTTCTTCATTTCCAGAATTGCTGTAACAGGCCACGGAGTCATAGAAATGATCAAAATGGTTTCATTGACCATAGGTTCTCTGGAACCAAAATAGATGGGCAGATCACTAAGGTTCTATTTTTCTATAAAAACTGGTGACTAGAGGCTTGACTTGAGTCACCACAATACCCAGTTCACAAAACCAGGGCCTTGTGACTAAAGGGATCCTTGAGGATGTCCTTGCGGAATGGCCCTGCAATAACATCACACATCTGTACTTCTCCCTCTCAGCCTGCCCCATAGTAGTCTGGAGCCATTTTATCAGGACGGTTGTATGCTGGGAAAAGAGAAATACCCTCTCTTTCAGGAATTAATGGACAAGTCTCTGAGGTAAAACCAGTTACCAGTGACCTTGAAAGCCACTGTGTTCAGCTTGGGAGAAATGGGGGGCAGGAAGCATTAAGTCTGGTGGTCAATGGAATCTTGACTCAAATCCATCTCACAGCAGTCCTGGTAGGTCCACAAATCCATCCTTGAGATTATTTCCCCATTTCCTAACTGGAGAGTTGAAGCAGATACCGCACAGATGGAGAAAGAGCCCGCTGGCTCTGGTCCAAGGAATGAAAACTACTGGGGTAGAAAAAGCCCAGCAGAAGTGGCTGGTATGCTGCTGCTTTACCAGAATAGAAGACTGAAAGCCATACTACGCACTTGGAGAAGAGCAGAGCTTGGCGCTGCCATTAAAGACTTTGAGGAGGCCCAGTTGGGAGGGAGATGAGCGTGTTGCGTATGAAAAATCCTCTCCAGCACTCCTATCGCCTCAGATCTTTGGATCTCCTCCCCCTCATTTTAGTAATGAATTTCTGGCATTCAACTTCAATTGCCATAGGCAACCCTTCAGCCAGGTTTCAATCAACCAATTTAGCAATCAGCTAGACTCATTCCTAGCTGCTCCAGGTCGTCTGGTGAAACTGGAATCTCTCGTCAGTGTGCCCGTATTGTTACAAGCACCCGATCCAAAGCTCTGATTCTTCCTCTCTGGTCCTACCTCAATGAAATCCATGCACACAGGCATTCCCCACTGTAAATTAGCAGCCTCTTATAGTTCTTTTTGCTGTGTAACCTTTGCTTCTGCTGGACTTTGTAACAGGCCCCCTGGGACATGCTGAACTCTGACTTTAGTTAACATTTGGAGACCTCTCCAGGTCTGAGAAAAATCCCCACGCAGCACAGCTACCTCAAGTGAGACCACGAGAGGGTTCTCGTCACGGCAAAACCAGCCTCATATACGAGTTGGGGGTTTGGTTTGCCTGCGACGGGATGTTTGGTGGGAAGCTGGGGTGCTCTTAGTTCTAGAATACTCCCGCGTGTCGCATTTCAGTTCTTGAAGTATAGGGAGCTCTTTCTCAGTTAATTAACTGAGAAATTAATTAACCTCACGGAAGTTAAATCGACATTGTCCTCACCCTGCAGGATTATTCTCCGTGTTTGCTTCTTCAGTCGTTTCATGTAATCCCTATAGCTCCATGAAGTGAGTCCCATAGATACAAGTCATAAGGGGTTTTTTTTTAGGGCAAGCACTGAAACTCCTGGTTTCCTAACTGTGCCTTGAGCAAAGATATTAAGGCCCTAACCCCGTCCTTTATCAAAGTTTCTCATGAAGTTAGAAAGAGCCAACCCGCCCCACTTTTCTTGTATTATCGTCTCCCGCATTGTTCCGTCGCATCCAGTCCGCTGAAGGCTTGCCTTGAACAGGCATTTTATCCCAGGTGACCGCAGAGGATGACTTAACCACTGTATCCGCTCTGGGCGCCCCTCTGCCAGCTAGTCCATTCTCTAATGGTACCAGGTTCTCCTGCCTTTAGACCCGATTAAATCGGATAGCCAATCCCCAATTCCCAAGGCCTTAGTTTCCGGCCCACATCCGCTGCTGGTATCGTATTCTGAACCGGTCAGGATTCAACACCAGAATTCACTGGTTTAAGCAGAAAGGGATTTATGACAGGGTGCTAGTTTATGAAATTTCTGAGCGTGCCGGAGAGACAAGCTGAGTTAAGTACCTACTAGACAGCAGGTACCATCCTAGGCCCCAGACTACACGTGAACGAGATGAAGGCCTTAAATTGAAAGAAAGCACAGGGAGGGGTCGGAGAACACCTCAGGAGGGGCGGAGAATGAACAATAAACACACAGGTCTGGAGGCTAAACAAGCTGGGCATGCTCAGAGAATGGCCGAAACCAATGGGGCTGGGAAGAGACAGAAGGGGAGGAGGCCAACCCAAGCAGCAGCGTGAAGGGGCTAGCAGACCGAGTCAAGGTTGGCTTGTAGTCTCAGACAGCCAAGGGTTTACCGAGGACTTATTTCGTCTCGGGTACTAACCATGAGCTCAGGTTGGCCCCTGCTAAGTTACATGAGGAATTCAAGCAAAGCCGATGAGTCCTGCTGTCAGGATCCCCCTGAGCGACGGAGAGAGCGCAGTGCCCAGGCACCCAGTCAGAAGTCCCCCCTCGCGACACCCTTCTGCAGTCTTGACCTAGGATGTCTCGTTCCTGCTCTCCGGCCTCCACTCTTGCAGTATTTGTTTCTGCCCTTACCCAGCATACGCTATTCAAACACCAGTGTCAGCTGACTTCTTCTGAAGGTTGTATTTCACCTCAAAACCCTTTGAAACATGCTGCCTGTGGCTGAAGCATGTTGCAATCCTCTGTCTTTCTGGAATGAGCCCTGCGCGAATCTGTCTTCTCTTCGATAACTATCTTCTCTCTGTAAGACCGGTGGCATTTGTTCGTAGCTGGTATTTTGTTCGTCTGTTGTGTTGCCTGTGATGGAGACTGGCTTCTCGAAATCGGAGCTGTTCTGTTTAGAGCAGAGCCGTGACACGTCCTGGGAGATGCCACAACACAAGCGCTCCTCTTCCACAGCCAGAGCTCAGGACTTCACTACGGTGTTCGTTCGTGCCTGAATCCATGTTATTAACACTCGGTTCCACCGGTCTCCGAACCCTCGCCCCTATCTTGTTTCCCAATTCCAGGAGTGCATCCCTGCGTCCCTGAGTGCTTAGATCCCGCCCGGCATTCCATGTTTATGTGACTCGGGCTGCGTGTTTCTCTTGCCAGGCCCTCCAAGGACTGAAATCCATTTCCCTTCCTTCCACCACCACCACTCTAATCGACATCACCACATCTCACCTGCATTATTAAATCTATGGCCTCATCAACCTTCCTGTCTCCACTCTGCCCGCTCCGCTCTCCATATTATGCCACTTGTCTACTTGAGTCCTTTCAATGACTTTCCTTAAGACTTACAGAAAATCCAAACTACTTCCCCAGATCTATAAGGCCCTCCGTGGTTTGGCCCCGGCCAGCCTCACCAACTTCACTCATGCTTTGGCCACAGTGGCCTCCTAATTGCTTCTCCCACACTCCCTGTTCTTTCTCACCTCAGGGCCTCTTGCTGTTCTCTTGGGGCTCTTCTTGTCTTTCTACAGGGTCTCAGTCCCCTCCACTGGCCTCACCTGATCTCAGACCCTCATTTCATAAACCTATGGAGATATGAAAACCCAGACTCTCAGGAGATAGTCTTCTCAATAAACTTATGCAGCATTGTTCCATTTTTACACATGAGGAAAACTGCAGGCACAAATAACTTGCCCAGGGTTCTAAAACTTGGAAGCAGCATCTCTGGGATTTGAACCCTGCCTCATAGGGCTCAAATGGCTGTACTATTCTTTCTCTTATAAAAACATTCAAGGGGCGCCCGCGTGGCACAGCGGTTAAGCGTCTGCCTTCGGCTCAGGGCGTGATCCCAGCATTATGGGATGGAGCCCCACATCAGGCTCCTCCGCTGGGAGCCTGCTTCTTCCTCTCCCACTCCCCCTGCTTGTGTTCCCTCTCTTGCTGGCTGTCTCTATCTCTGTCAAATAAATAAATAAAATCTTTAAAAAAAAAAAAAAAACCATGCAAGCGACTTGTCTCCAGCATGGCTCTAGGCAAAGAGGGAAGAAAGGTCAGGTTACATCAGAATTCAGTGTAGGGGACACCTGGGTGGCTCACTCGGTTGAGTGTCTGCCTTCAGCTCGGGTCATGATCCCGGAATCCTGGGATCGAGTTCCATGTCAGGCTCCCTGCTCAGTGGGGAGCCCGCTTCTCCCTATGCCTGCGGCTCCCCATGCTCATGCTCTCTCTCTCTCTTTCTCTGTCAAATGAATAAGTAAAATTAAAACAAACAACCTTTAAAAAAAAGGAATTCAGTGTAGGAAATAGAAATGGCTCTAGACACTTCTAGCTGAAAGGGATTTAATACTGAGAATTCGGGGCTTTCACTATATTAATAATACTTAATAATTAGAAGAGCGGAAGTCAAAGGGCCGCCACCAGATCATGGATATCAAGAATGTGCCACCATAATTGTGACCTGAAGTCAGAAAACTGCCCTGAGAAAAATACCTCCACGCACTTGTTGCTGTTTCTCAGCGGGAGCCACAGCTTTGCCCGGTGAGGTCTTGTAGCTGGTTCAGTGCCTGAGTCCCATGTAGGCCGTCCCACTCCTCTGTAAGACCAGCGACACCTGTAGGATGAGTTTAGTTTTTAAAAAGTGATCTAAACATAGGGTTTAAATTTCCAAGTCTGATAAAACATGAAGGCCAAGTGATGGGTATGTTTGGAATATTGGATTATTTTACATTTTTTAATTAAAAAATTCTTACAGTAGACACTTAGCAAAAGACATCTTGCATTTCAGATTTTCGAAACTATGCAAACAGCCACCCCATCCCCACGAACAGGGTTGAAAACAACACATGGATAAAAATATTTGCAGCACATACGCAGACTCCGCTATCTATTGAGTCGTCATGAATCCATTTTAAAAAGGGTAAACAGGCCAGTCAAAAAAGACATAAAGGCCATGAACAGGAAATACTCAAAAGAAGACACATAATGTCCAATAATCATATGAAAACCAAAGTCTCTAATAGTTAATGAAAGGCCAGGGAAAACCAAGATGAGTTGTCTTTTTATTTTAACCACAGTTTGGCAAACATAACATTGGCAAAACCGGATGTTGGCAAGACAATGCGGAGCTAGGGACCCGAACAGGTCGGTGGGCACGATGCAGCTGAAGGCGCCATCAGTGGGACAGTGATGTGAGCCATGGGAGGACATCAACAGAAAGTTAAAGGGAATGTAATTGCTATAATTTATAAAGATGGTTACACCAGGTAGACGACTCCCAGACAGAATGTGAGTCACCCAGATCCCCAATTCCACAATGGAAAATGCCTTCCAATATTTCCAGGGTCCTGCAGGGACAAGAAGCACCAGGCGCTCATTCTCATGGGACGTGTGCTCTCCCTGGCCTCCCCTGGCTGCGTACCTGCCTGCTCACCAGGTGTGAGAAACCATTACACAACTTTAGCACGTACTCAAGCGTGTTTACCACCGAACCGCTGAAGTCAATTTGCAAGTATGCCTTTCTTCCTGCAAAATCAGGTTTTAGGTCATATCTGCAGGATCAAAATGCAACATGTGCCTACCATCCGTCCTAGAAATCCCACTTCTAGAACTTGCCTGAAAAAGATAATTGCACAACTGCAGTAAGACGGATGATGGCAGATATTCACTGAAATGTTGTTTCTAGGAATAAAATTGAGTCAACCTAATTGCTCACCAATGGGAACTAAGTAAATTGTAACATATCCATATAATGAGACCACGAAATAGATGTAAATGCATTAGTATTTGTACCTCTATGCATATAAGCTTCCTGAAAGAGGAGGGGGACGTTGCAGCGAATGAAATGTGTGAGTAGCCAGGTGTGAGAGAGAGTTCTTCATGGATATACTTTTATACTCTTTAAATTTTGAGCCATATGAATGCATTTATTTAAAATTAAAGGGGCATCTGGACAGCTCAGTTTGTTAAACATCCGACTCTTGATTTCAGCTGAGGTCATGATCTCAGGGTCATGAGAGCGAGCCCCACGTCGGGCTCTGCGTTGGGCATGGAGCCTGCTTAAGATTCTCTCCCTCTGTCCCTCCTCTCCCCTACCCCCTCTCTCCACCCCCTCTAAAAAAAATTAAAGTTAAAAAGTAAATGCAGAGGGAAAAAAGTAAATGCAGAGAGAGAGAGGGAGACAAACAGAGGTGCCCGAAGAGAAAGCCACTGTACGTTACAGCAATTAGTTTGGGGAGGCGAGTTTTGAGTCAGCACTTTCTATTCCTTTACTTTCGCGATACTGTTTGGATTTTTGTGATAAGCATATATCATTTCTACAGATCTAAAATTTTCAAATTACAAGAGAAAATTATGTATCTATAATGAAAACACGGTAAAGCAATTTTCATGAACACATTCAAAGAAATATCTCCAGCACACCCTTGGCACCATGTTTATTGGCCACGGCAAGCCACACCCACTCCATTTCTGTTCCACGCTCCCGCTCCTGACTCCCCATTGTAGGAGTTTTCATTTCCTTTTTAATTTTCTTTCCCCCAGAGTTGCTGATGGAGTGATCAAAAGTGTATTATGGCAAACACTTCAAGCTCTTAATTTCTGTCATAAACATAACGTAAGTAACCTTTTCCAATATGTTTGTTAATTTCTTCTTTTCTTCTAAATCGCTCAGGAATTGCCTTAAAGAGCTAAAGATGGAGGGAAAGAAAGAAAGTCACAGAATATGGGAAACGCAATCCATGGCTTTTTCCCCCAATTTCCATGAGAACCAAATTACTAATCCCTTATGAATTAAAAGCTTATGTAAACTTAATGTTCTATTTGCCATCCTATTGGGGATTCCTGTGATCATTTTTAAACTGGGTTAAGTATGTTTGCAAGATAGCAGTGGTGTAACTCCCCATGGCACTTGGTTTGACTTTGTTTTTACGTTTTTTTGAGTCTTTTATTCTCTAAGAGGCCCCCTTCCTGTATTCTTTAAAAAAATATATATTTAGCATTACTTTTTTAGACCCATAGTTCTCAAACTTGAGCACGCATCAATCCCCTGGAGGTCTTACTAAGATACAGTTTGCTGGGCCCACCCTCAGAGTTTCTGATTCCATGGGCCCGGAGTAGGGCCCCGAGAGTTTGCATTTCTAACATTTGCCCGGTTAATACTGAAGCTGCTGGTCCAAGAAACACACTTTGAATGCTACCGTGTTCTAGAAATCATTGTGGCTGTTGCTTCCTGTGTGTCATTTAACTTGTTCTTTCACCTGTATTTCCAGTAAACTGGTATTTGTGTCTAGAGACTCGATCATTTCAGGTTCAGTTTTTCAGACAAGAATATTTCATATGTAATGCTGTACACGTCTTCTTGCATCAACATCATGAGGCATATGTCAGCTTGTCCCACTTTGGATCGTCTTGAAATAGATTAGTGGGTTCAGGAGTTTGATTTTAGTTTGATCCTCTCCACTACGAATTTCCTGGTCAACCTTTTTACTTTTTTTTTTTAATGATTTTTTATTATATTATGTTAGTCACCATACAGTACATCCCCGGTTTCCAATGTAAAGTTCGATGATTCATTAGTTGCGTATAACACCCAGTGCACCATGCAATACATGCCCTCCTTACTACCCATCACCAGCCTATCCCATTCCCCCACCCCCCTCCCCTCTGAAGCCCTCAGTTTGTTTCTCATATCCATAGTCTCTCATGTTTCATTCCCCCTTCTGATTACTCCCCCTTTCTTTATCCCTTTCTTCCCCTACCGATCATCCTAGTTCTTATGTTCCATAGATGAGAGAAACCATATGATAATTGTCTTTCTCTGCTTGACTTATTTCACTTAGCATTATCTCCTCCAGTGCCGTCCATGTTGCAGCAAATGTTGAGAACTCGTTCTTTCTGATAGCTGAGTAATATTCCATTGTATATATGGACCACAACTTCTTAATCCAGTCATCTGTTGAAGGGCATCTCAGCTCCTTCCACGATTTAGCTATTGTGGACAATGCTGCTATGAACATTGGAGTGCATATGGCCCTTCTCTTCACTACGTCTGTATCTTTGGGGTAAACACTGAGTAGTGCAATGGCTGGGTCATAGGGTAGCTCAATTTTTGACTTTCTAAGGGACCTCCACACTGTTTTCCAGAGTGGCTGTACCAACTTGCATTCCCACCAACAATGTAGGAGGGATCCCTGGTCAACCTTTTTACTTGATGGCTTTAGCATCCATTGATGATGATTGCCCATATCTAATATTTCATTAGGCTTAAAAGATGGTGATTTTCAAATTCTGTTATTTCTTCTGCATTTATTAATTTGAATTCTGTGGAAAAGAACCTACCCTCGCAGACTCTGGTTACTGTAAAACACAGTAAGATAAAGATGTGATTACTTCCTTTATTTGTCAATACTCAGAGTGATAAGTTGGTATCTTAGCAACCTCTAAGAGTGAACAATGAAGGTTTTAGGGGAATGTAAGCATCATTACAAACTCATGGATCTTATATATTTGATGTGTTTCAATCCTTTGCAGTCATCATTCTCTCTGATGTTCAGTTGTCCCACGTTGGGCCAGTGGGAGCTTCTTGAAGTTGGCTTCTGGGGACTTTTGCTATAATGATAGCTTTTAAAAAAAAAATAACTCTAGACCTTTTGAGATGGTGCCTAGACAGAGGCAGTGCCTGGGCAAGGATACAGACTACCATATGGTCAATTTTGGTGTCAGCAGAATGTCTATCATAGTCTAGGATTGCTGGAAAAGAATGCAAAATCGTGGAAACAAATACTTAGAGGAAGCTTCCTTTAGTTTTAAGAAAGTCAATGAAGAGTTTGTTAGGATCAATAAAAAGTTTTTATTTTCTATTAGTAAATTATTGAGTTGGGGCACCTGGGCGGCTCAGTTGGTTAAGCATCCGGCTTTTGGTCTTCAGTTCACATCTTGATCTCAGGGTCGTGAGTTTAAGCCCTTCTTTGGGCTCCATGCCAGGCATGGAGCCTACTTAAAAAAAATAAAAATAAAAAATAAGGTATAGAGAAATTTTGTTCACAAGATACATAAGCCTGGTTTTTATAACGCAAATGCTTTCAAATACTTACTAAAGATGATGGTGAATTAAAACCGCATCTCAGGGCACCTGGATGGCTCAGTAGTTAAGCCTGTCTTTGGCTCAGGTCACCATCCTGGGGACCTGGATTGAGCCCCCCCATCGGGATCCCTGCTCAGCAGAAAGCCTGCTTCTCCCTCTCCCTCTGCTGCTCCCCCTGAATGTGCTCTCTCACTCTCTCTCTCAAATAAATAAATACAATCTTTAAAAAAATTTAAAAATTAAAAAGTAAATAAAACTACATCTCTGTTGCTTTCCACCATGCTATCAGATGTATTAAAGTTTACCTAAGGTTCTTGTAGGAGTCTTGTGGGTAATTAAAAGGATTTTTTGAAAATTCTGTTTACTATAAGTATTTGTCCTTTATCTCTGTATAGTCAGACATTTTCCTGTGTACCAGGTTATAAACTTGAATGCAATGTCTGGGCTGATTTATTTTTGTATCTCTTCAACGCCTAGCATGGATCTTTTTAGATAAAAGGTGCTCGCTCAATTGAATAACTGGATGAATGAATGAATGAATGAGTCAATCAACTTACCTACCTGATTGTAACTTACTATTACCAGACCCAAATATTATTATAGCTCAATGCAACTGCCATCATTTCTCTGCTCGGAACAACACATTCTGTATCTTAAGTTTTAAAACCTCCAACTGATAATCCATGACCTCTATTAAAAATGGATAATTTTTCAGACAAACTTCCCTCCTCCAACATGGGAATTATTTCTGAGCTCTGGTTATCTCCATTTCTTATGCTATGGTAAGCCTTTGTGTATCTTTTTATCTATTACTAAAACGCATGCAAAGGGAAAACTTTAGGTCATACATAAGCTGTGACAATACCACATCTAAAACCTTTATCCTCTCCTTATTTTTAAAGGAACCCTCATGACACTCTCAAAGACTAGAAAAGGCAATCTGACCCAATGGTGTTGCTGAAAATTCACAGCTTTCAACCTATGGCGACCACGACTACCTTATTATCTCCAGAGTGGTGACCCTAACCAAGACAAGGAGGGTTAAAGTAATAAGGGGTTAAGGCCTTGTTATAGAGATCACCTGGGAGCTCATTAGAAATGCAGACTCTCAGGCCCACCCTAGATCTACTGAATCAGAATCTGCATTTTAACAAGATCTCCAGGAGATTCGTGTGCACATTAAATTTTGAGAAGCCCTGGACTTAAGAAAGTACCTACTCCTTTTGTTCTTCCTTACGCTCCAGTATTGCTAGAATGCGTTAACTGAAGTGACCCATGTAGTATCGTTATGAACTCCTGGAATCGTATATAGCTGATACAGTAGACAAAAAGAACTTCATCTCAAAATGACAAAACTACAGTGGCTATCAGGCTGCAGCATCCATCATCATCTCGTTAACATTAATGTTCTGGTTGGGTAGAAGGAGGTCCTTCTCCTCACTGCTGTATCAGTATCCATCTCTAAAGCTCAAAGAGGACAACCTTCTCAGATAATAGAAAACTATCATTTAGGGGCGCCTGGCTGGCTCAGTTGGTGGAGCGTGAGGCTCCTGATCTTGGGGTCGTGAGTTCGAGCCCCACACTGGGTGTAAAGATTACTTGAAAAATAAAATCTTAAAAAAGAAAGAAAGAAAACTATTATTTGATCAAGTTGTACAAGAAGCAATTTGTGAAAGTTCTGGAGTTTCTTAACGTTGAGGGTCACGGATACCTCTTCTTGTTGACTTGTGAGCCAGTAAAAACGAGATTACGCATTAGCCACAATAACCGAACTTGAACAATATTTTCTAAAAGCTGTGTATGCAACCTAAGTTATTGAAAAAAAAAAAAAAAACCCAGCTTCTGTTAACACCGACTTGCAGGTTTCTCGTTCTTTGGTGGAAAGCGAGCTGATTGCAAGAGTCACTGAGTTTGCACTGAGTGTGGCTTTGCAGCAGGGAAAGTAAACACCGTATGACTAAGCGGCTTCCGTTCTCCATGCTTGACTTCCTACTGTTCCAGGCATCTTTTTTTTTTTTTAAAGATTTTTTATTTATTTATTTGACAGAGATAGAGACAGCCAGCGAGAAAGGGAACACAAGCAGGGGGAGTGGGGGAAGTGGGAGGAAGTGGGAGGAAGAAGCAGGCTCATAGTGGAGGAGCCTGATGTGGGGCTCGACCCCATAATGCTGGGACCACACCCTGAGCCGAAGGCAGATGCTTAACCGCTGTGCCACCCAGGTGCCCCTGTTCCAGGCATCTTGACTCTCTTTTTCTTTCTTCAATATCCTCTTCCTCTTTACTAGTAGCTTCTCTTACCTGCACCTACACCAGTAATTTTTCTGTTTCTCTGGCACACATCAATACTTCATTTGCCTTTGTATTTTTTTGGTTGGAAAATAAACTGCTAAAGATGACACATGGATTTGCATTAGACCCTATCTAAGTAGGCCGAAAGTCAAGTGTCAGCGTTAAGTCCATTTGCTTGATAATGCCACACGTAGTCCAGAAATTTGAGAATTTGATGTGAACTCTTTTGAGGGACATGACCTATTCCTGGTAAATCACCAACTACTGTGAATAGGACTCAGAGTGTTAATCCAGGTCTCATAAATGTGTTGCTTAAAAGGTAGGACCTCAAACTATGTTGGTTTTTTCAAAATTTTTTCAAAATTATTTTGTATTGTATTTTTTCAAAATTAATATCTAAGGCCTTAGGACTTTAAAGAGGCCTAGAACTTTCTTCTGTTGGTCATACAAATTGTGAGACAGTTGACAATAATGGAGACTAACTGGGAACAAGCTTCTACTACAACTGCCATTTTTGTGACCTAAAATGAATTTGGGACTCAGCCTTTTCTCTTCCCAGATCGCAAAGAAAAATTATTTCAGAATTGATGTGGCAGTGCTATATAAAGGGACTGACAGCACAGCAGAGGAGTGAGGCAAAAGGAGCGGATTACTGTGACCCTCAATCCAGAGACCCTGTCAGGGGCCACCTGCAGTCACAGGGTTGTGGCAGGAATGAAGTCATTCACGTGCAAGTACTCGGAAAAGGACGGAGCTCTAGACGACGGCCGAGCAACGTCATGAAGAAGAGCGTCAGTTCTATCTGTTGTCTGGGAGGAAGGACTGGAGAGAGAAAGTTCTGAAGAACAGGGCCGGAGTTGTGTTCTTGGAGGGCCTCCACACCAGGGAGCAGCCATTTCTGGAAGAATGAGGAGTGAGGCTCACGCAGCCTGCCTTCCTCACCCCCGAGTGGCCCTCGCACGTCCAGGAGCACATGCCCCATTCAGGGCCATGACGGTGATGCAGCAAACTGTAGGGTCTCTGCCTACACAGGCATAACAGGAGCCTTTGTGAGGGGACAACGCCTCACGGTGGCGTCCTGCTCTCCCAGGAGGGACCCCGGCAGACAGCGCTGTGTGGTCATCTCTCAGGAGAGCTGCTAATCCTCCCGGGTTAGCTCACTGCTGAGCAGCTGGCAGAGGTCCTCGTCCCCTGATGCTGAAGGCTTCAGGGTCTCTGGAGAAGTCGGTGACCATACCTCCCAGCTTACCCAGGACCATTGTGGTTTGGGCCTGTTGTCCTGGCGTAATTACTAACAGAGCTCCTTTCACACACCCCAGTTTGGGCAACAAATAATATGGTCGCTCCGGTTATAAGCCAGTTTTTAAGCAAATTATTTTTGTTATCGTTCAAATGTTTTTCCAATTTCTCAAATCTGCAATACTTATTCAACCTGAATTGGGATTCTTGGGTGGCGGTTCTTATCAGAGGTACACTGACTCTCATCTCATCTGGGGCTTTCCCTCTTGCAGTTTAAGTAGAGCCCAGTAAAGTGTGGAAGAAATTATTGTATGGCACAGCCTTCTCAAAAAAAAAAAAAGTTTTCTTATCCAACAATTATGATTTCAATTTCTTCACTTACATAGCAGCATTTTGATATTTTTTTTCTTTGGGCGTGATCGGATTTACAAGTGAAAATTTGCCAATTAAATTTCTTTTAGAAAAATGAAGGGAAAGCATATTTGTTTTTATCTCATAAGCTGTGTTTATCACCTAAACTAATACTTAATGTTTATTATGCTTTGTCATTTTGATGACTCAGAGAAATAATCAAATATTCTCTTACAGTGTATTCACAGAGATGTAAAACCTGAAAATATTCTAATAACTAAGCAAGGAATAATCAAGATCTGTGACTTTGGGTTTGCACGAATTCTGAGTAAGTAATAATTTTTCACTTATTCCTCCAATTCAGATGATTATGAAATGATATAAACTCTTACTTGCTTTAGATATTGAACGGGGGCTACATGTGACGTTGTGATTAGTCAAAGAGGAAAAGTTCGCTTTTGCCTTTCAGCCAGGACCTTCGTGCGCACTGCGAGTCCGCTCCACTGCACTCCAGTTTATCGGCGGTCATAGTTATGTGCTTTGCCTCGTAGAGGAAAAGAATCATAAGATGCATTTGTGCTCTTCATGCACTTAGAGTCTGAAGAAAAAGACACAAGACAATTATACAAGATGGTTCTCAGGGGAGTTCCAAAGCGAGGGTGCAGACGAGGGAGGGAGACACGACTGTGCCCCCGAGAGGTCGGGAACACCCCCACGGGGTTGGGAAGACTAGAAGTATAAATGGAAAATTAAGGAGAAGCTTCAGAGACAGTGCTAAGAGAAAGGAAGTCATCTCAGACAGGGGGAACCAAAGGGAAAGGGGGACAAATCATTATTTCTGCCTGAATCTAGAACTGTAGGGCAGGCAGAAACAGGCGTTAGCAACGACTGGCTGCAAGTGCGTGTGTGCACACCCAGTATCCTGACGGGACAGACGGAGGTGGCTTCGCCATGCCCTTGGAAATTGGTTTCGACTTGAGGTTACACTACAGAAACCCTCCTTCCTGCCCCCCAGTTTGGGTGGGATGATACAGATGTGAACTCAGCCCGGGGACCCGTGGGAGTTGAACTGACTAGCTGCGCGCACAGTGGAAGTATTTGGGCACTTGGAGCCTGGCTGCCTCAACAGTTAGGAGCATGGTGGCCTCGGAGTTAGTGCAGCTTGCCTGAGTGCCTGACCTGCCCCCCGCCCCCCCCCCCCGAATAGGTCACGTGGTACAAGGGTGTGCCCCACCTGATCTGACTGCCGCACTTGCAGTTCCAGGAGACGCCTACACCGATTACGTCGCTACGCGGTGGTACCGAGCTCCTGAACTTCTTGTGGGAGATACGCAGTACGGTTCTTCGGTAGACGTGTGGGCCACCGGGTGCGTTTTTGCAGAGCTTCTGACAGGCCAGCCACTCTGGCCTGGAAAATCAGATGTGGACCAGCTTTATCTGATCATCAGAGCACTGGGTAGGAGGGGGCATTTTATGGCTTACAGAGTTGCTCAATTGTTAACGGTGATAGGACGTCACTATAACGAACAAGAGCTTTCTTTTTTTCTTTTTTTTTTTTTTTTAAGATTTTATTTATTCATTTGACAGAGAGAGAAACAGCTAGCGAGAGAGGGAACACAAATAGGGGAGTGGGAGAGGAAGAAGCAGGCTCCCAGTGGGGAGCCTGATGTGGGGCTCGATCCCAGGGTCCTGGGATCACACCCTGAGCTAAAGGCAGACGCTTAATGACTGAGCCACCCAGGCGCCCCGCGAACAAGAGCTTTCTTGCTTCTCCGAAGTGCTACTCGGTTGGTTACTTGTGCTGGGCTATCGCCAAAGTCCAACCATTTTCTCCATGTGGCGCCATAACTCTGCTCAGTGAGGGGCTCTCCGGTTCCTTTCCAAGTCGAGTCAATTAGCCTTGGAATAAACTATCCACTTAGTTTCCGTGTCAGGCTAAGATAGGGAAAAGGATATGAGTCATCTGCACAGTGTGGACTCTAAGAGGTATTTGGTCAAATGTCATTTCTGCCCACTGCAAAGGAGGGGTTTCCTCCCTTCACTCTAGAGCAGGGGTCAGCAGACTTTTCTATAAAGGGCCCGATGATAAATATTTTAGGTTTCGTAGACTAAACTGTCTCCATTACAACTCTTCAACTCTGCTCCTTTGTATGACACTTAAGAATTTACAAATTCCAGTCTCAAGAAAAACCCATTAAGGACATTATAACATTTTTAATTGTGCCTACGTTACAAACGAGGAAACCGAGGCTCAGGGAGCTTCCATGATTGGCCTGAAGTCGTACAACAGTTACATGCAGAGAAGAATGGGACTCAAGGGGCCTCTCTCATAAGCTTACAGCCTGTGTCAGCATCCGTGGCAGTTGGAAGAGGACGTAACCCAGAAGGTTGGCTGCAGCTTTATGCCAAGCAGCAGGGATGCAAGGAAAGCGATACATTGACACACCAAATGGGTATTTATTAATTCCTGCCCCTTGCCTATCCTGGCAGCAGAGCTGCTGGACGATGGAAGCACTGCTGTTTGGTCTGAGGCAGGTCTCTGTTTGGTTCCAACACATTCTTCTGGAGAAGGGTAGGGTATGAAAAATGTAGGGTAGAGGATTACCACAGGCTACACCTTAAGTACATATTGTTGGATTATTTTCAAAAAGGATTGTGGAAATTTACATGAAGCAGACATGAGACAGACCTGAGTTTGAATCCTGTGTCTGTCTCTTAATGACCGTGTGACTTTAGACAGTTATTAAATTTCTGAGCCTCATTTTGCTCATTAAAAATAGCAAGTACTGTAAGATAGTTCTGAAATCATGTTGTAAAGCCTCAGCACGGTTTTCTTGCCTCCTCTTTGGGGGGGGGGGGGGCTGAGTGGCAGACCGAGCCACATGTGGCAAAGAGAGTTGCGTGGGAGGACTGCCCTTCCCTGAGAGGCATGGTTTTGCAGGGACTCACTCCTCCCAAATCTGGAAGGAATAATCAGGGTCAGTATTTCTTGTATATCTGGACCTCAGAAGTTAACCTTCTAAACACTTTTATTTTTATTAAATTTGTCATGAGTTTTGTGGTTTGTATTTTCCAGGAAAACTAATCCCAAGACATCAATCTATCTTCAAAAGTAACCAGTTTTTCCACGGCATCAGTATTCCTGAGCCAGAAGACATGGTAAGCTGCTCGGTCTCGGATGTTTTGTGGTTATGTTGCAGCTTTCTTTAAAGGGGTATTTTTCAAAATATCTGTACTTTGGGCTCCTGTTTTCCTTCTGGCACACTTGACACAGATCAAAGAAGTTATATAAAACAGCATAAATTAACCAAGAGAATGCTTTAAGAGTCTACTTGCCCTGTCTAATCAAAGATTAACTTAATGTTAAATTTGAAGTGAAAGTATATTTAGTTCCTTACATAAATGCCTTGATCCTTTTAGTCAAAACACTCAGTACCTTTCCCTGAAATAATTATCTACTGTTAAACAGTGCTTACTGTAGTCTTCTTTATTTTGAAAACATGCATTCTTGATTTTTTTTCAGCTTGTAAAACAAAGCTCATCCATAAAAGCCATTTCTTCACAACAGATATTTTCACGGGGAAAGTCATTCTACAAAATGATCCTCATTGTATCCAAATCAAAACTCCAAATCACATTGATCCCTGCTGCGCTCTTTCTGTGGTCTTTGCCTTTCTTTGGGAATGTGTCAATGACCACTAGACACTCTTACTCTCTATAGACATTGATTTCCTGTCTGTGTCACCTAAGGGTGGGCTATGATTTTTAGAGCTCCATGTGGTTTAAATTCTGCCTGCAGAATGAAAGGACAGTCAGAAGAGGTGTGTGCCCACATTTGAGCTGTGTGTTGGTACAAGAGTGGAGCAGGGATGGGAAAAGTCTGTAAGGCCACATCATGATTTATGGCTATGGGAACAATCTGAGGTTCGAACAATCCTAACTATCTCTAGACACCTTGCTCATTTTAAATTCAGTATTTTATGTAATACCTTGATATATTATAATAGATTTCCTTTTCTTACATTTGTTAAAGCTTTTAAGATTTATTTATTTGAGAGAGAGGGGGCATGAATGAGCGAGTGGGGGTGGGCAGAGAGAGAGGGAGAGAGAAACTTTAGCAGACTTCCACACCAAGCACGGATCCCAACCCGGGGCTTGATCCCACGACCCTGAGATCAGGACCTGAGCCAAACGAAGAGTCAGCCACTTAAAAACTACACCACCCAGGAGCCCCTATATTTGTTAAAGGTTTTAACAAATATAACAAAAGGCTAAAATTGAATTAACAAGACTAGAGCTTGAATTACAAATGAGTATTTATATAACAGTTTAGTTTAAAGCATGGAATACAAAGTCACAAGTACCTGCTGCCTAGTTAAAGGAGACTATTACCCGGGCACCTGGGTGGCTAGGTTGGTTGAGCATCTAACTCTATCCTGGCTCAGGTCTTGATCTCAGGGTTGTGAGTTCAGGCCCTGCATTGGGCTCCATGCTGGGTGTGCAGCCTACTTAAAAAAAAACAAACAAACAAAAACCCTAAAAAACATAAAGGAGACTATTACCATTATCTTTGGAGCTCCCCCTTCCCTATGTGCTCCTCCCTTGATCCCATGCTCTTCCTTCCCTACTATTCTGAATTTTGTGTTTATCATTCTCTTGCTTTCCGTAGTGCTCAGACACATGCAGCTGACACATGTTCATTAATGCTCCCAGCGTCCCAGAAGTAAATCTGCACAGGTGTTGAAGTACTGTTGTAGGGGCGCCTGGTGGCTCAGTCGGTTAAGCGTCTGCCTTTGGCTCAGGTCATGATCCCAGGGTCCTGGGATTGAGTCCCGCATCGGGCTCCTTGCTCAGCGGGGAGCCTGTTTCTCCCTCTGCTTGCTGCTCCCCCTGCTTGTGCTCTCTCTCTCTCTCTGTCAAGAAAAAAAAAAAGAAAGAAAATAATTCCAGTTTTTGTCTTTTAAACCTTTATAGTATAGTGTAAAATTATATAAAAATAGGACTTTAAAAAAGTCCTTAAAAGGAATTATCTAACCTACTAGGGGAGGTCTTTCTCCAAAGTGTTATTTCTAAAATATTCAAAATAAACATAACTTTGTTGTTATGTAACATTGAAATTCTTTATTTTGTTTTCTAGGAAACTCTTGAAGAAAAGTTCTCAGATGCTCATCCCATGTCTTTGAATTTCATGAAGGTACTTACGAATCAATTATAACCATTATTGACTGCAAATTGTAATAATTGAAGCTGGTAACTCTGGGAGGGATTGACAGTGAGGGCAAATAATGCCAAGTAGTCATTGAAAATAATAAGGAACTGTAAAATAATTATAGCTAAAGGAACATCAGTAGTTGAAGCAGTAATTTTTCTAACATATCCATTAAAACTAGTCAAAGACAGAAGAGTATAATTAGCATTTGCTGTGATGAACACCATTACTTCTTTTGCATTTATTAGGAAATTTGACTGTTAAGTCAGTATATTCAGTCTATAGAAATTGATGAGGATGACTGTTTGAAGGTCTAAACCGCACTGTCCAAGGTGGTAGTCACTAGCTAGATATTACTATTGAACACTTGAAATATGGCTAATTAGAAGGAAGATGTACTAGATTCCTATGAAAATTACTACAAAAAAGAATATTAAATATTTCACTACGAAGTTTTAGGATATTAATTACATGTTGGACTGATAATGTTTTAGATACATTGGGTTAAATAAAATTTAAAATCATTTTTTAAAACAATTAGTACACCAAGCAAAATCAGAGACATGCAGACACCAGATATAGCTCTTCCACTAGGCCCAAAAGAAATAGTCAAACAGAGGACAAATTCTAATAAAAAGCAGAAGAAATTTCACCTGTGACTAGTCTGCCATTCATGCTTGACCAACTGACCCATGCTAGAAGATGTGACTCTTACATCCACTGTGGATACTGAAAGCTCCTGGTGGGATACGGATGGAGATATCAGTAAAGGTATCTATCTTTAGCAACCAATTAAGTTCTATCTATAGCAGTGGTTTCCATACTATTCATCAGAATGACTACTCATCAGAATGAGCTTTTTAAAAATATACATCCCGGTATCTATCCTCAGAGTTACAGAAGCAGAATCTCTCTGTACAGGACCTTAGAATTTGTATCTTTTTTTTTTCCTTGTCTTTGGTTTTATTTTCACAGACATTTGATATGTGTATTTTAAGTATACATATGTCGAATAAACACAATGAGCATATAGGAAAATGTTAAATGGTTTGGAAGTTAGTTTACAATCTCAACATGTTTCTATAAACATTACTATAGCCATTCAAAAACAAATTATTTCTTCTTTTTTTTAATAATAATTTTTTAAGAATTTGTATCTTTAAACATCCCCCTAGGTGATTATGACACACAGCCTAACTCAGAAGTATCTGATCTCAAGGCAGAGCCACCTGGATGATCTAGAGTCAGTTGTGTAGACTAGCCATTGTGCTAGTGGTGGTCACTGCCAAGGTGCTACCCAGGGTGCTGGATTCCTTTAGTCTGAGTCCTCCAGAAAGCCTGACACCTCTGTGCTCTCAGACGGCCCTTACCAGTGCTTCACTGGCCCTCAGCTGCCTTCTCTGTCGCCCTGCTCTGACCTGCCTTAACCCAGCACTCTGCAGGCCCTGTCCTAGAAGTTCAGTTTCCCAACCTTGTTCTGAACAGGTTGCTCTGACCCACCTACAATTTAGCAAGATCTCCTGCGGGGAGGGTATCTGCCCAGGGCTACAAACCCAACCCATTTTCAGGTGAAGGCCAAGTCTTCTGCTGGTTACTCCTCTAACTAGCCAGAGAGAAAACTTCCTAGAAGGCAGCTCCGGGGCAGAAAAACTCCAAGGTATAGGACAAACTGCCTGTCCTCAGCTGCAAAGGTGAAGTACCCTGTTTGCCTGACCAATTCTGGATGAAGCTAGTTTTGTCGTTCAACCATTTGATTTATACCTGTAATGTCTGACCTGGGACCCAAGGATTCTCTAAGTGCATCAAGGATTATGCTGTTCCATGGGCCACATCCTATCTCCTAGACTCCTGCCCCAGGCTAGATGAAGGAAGGCTTTCTTTTTTTTTTTTTTTTAAGATTTTATTTATTTATTTGACACAGAGAGAGAGAGAGAGCACACACAAGTAGGCAGAGCGGCAGGCAGAGGGAGAGGGAGAAGTAGGCTCCCTGCTGAGCAGAGAGCCCAATGTGGGGCTTGATCCCAGGACCCTGGGATCATGACGGGAGCCGAAGGCAGACACTTAACCAACTGAACCACCCAGGTGCCCCGAAAGAAGGCTTTCTTTCACTAATTGCAATTGAGACATCTTTAATAACAAATAAAACCCAGCTACCATAACAGGTAGTCATCCCATGGGACTAGGCCATTATCTGTGCAGGCAACTGCTCAAATGGGTGAAATGCCAGCCAGTGACAGTGCCAAAGCCAGTGGAGGCATGCAGTGGCCGATCTACGGCAGCTTTTGTGTCTCTCCATTAGGTTTTAAATGAGACAACAGACACCGTATTATTTATTTCTCAGTTGCTTTCATAGTCATAACATCCTATCACTGTATCAGTTTAATATGGCCAAAGAAGAAGTCTGTAGGCTCTTGGAAATATTTTTAAGGCTTTTCTGTGAAATCTGAAGTTTCACTGAAAGGATCCTGACATGTACTTTGCAGTTCCGATTTCTCGTCCCTCATCTTAAAAACCTTTCCTGAGGTGGGAACACTCTGCTCAGGGAACACCTCTGAGAATTCATCAGCCTCTTGCTGTATAGAAAGGTATTAATCCAGGCAGTCGGGAACTCCGAAGCCTCAACTCCACCCAGTTCATCTCACTGCTCCTAAAACTAACAAAATGGGATATCGTTCTAGCCCAGGCCCCATGGAACAGCTCTGCATTAGCAGCGTTTCCTTAGAATCTAAAAATGTTCTTTAAAGTAAAAGCCCATAGGTATTTAGTAGACCAGATTTCAACAGATTGAAAGCCCATTAAAGAAAGTGAATGAATTCAACATATGATTGGAAATAAAACTGATAGGACTTAGTTATGATTCAGATCTGGGGAGTGGATAGAGGAGGGTGGCAACCACGAGATATCTGTACCAGTTTCCTGGAGCTGTTGTCACAAAAGTACCACAGCCTGGGTGACTGCAAGCAACAGAAATTTATCCTCACGATTCTGGAGACTAGAAGTCTCAAACCAAGGTGTTGACAGGGCCATGCTCTCTCTGAAGCTTTTAGGGTGGATCCTTCCTGGGCTCTACCAGCTTCGGGTAGCCCCAGACATTCTTGAGCTTGTGACAACAGAACTCTAATTTCTGCCTCTGTCTTCTGGTGTTTTCCATGTATCTGTCTTTGCATTGTCTTCCCTCCTATAAGAACACCATCCCATTTGATTAGGGTCCACCCTGTTCCAGTATGACCTCATCTTAACCATTTACAACTGCAAAGAGCCTATTTCCAAATAAGGTCACATGATGAGGTACTGAGGGTTAGGACTTCAACATAGTTTGGTGGGGACACAAGTCAATCCGTAACAGTGCCCTTGAGACAAATCAGAACTGTTAAGTAGGCCACTGCGTATGTGGGTCTGGAGTTCAAAGGAGAGGTCTGGACCAGAAATATACATGTGGAAGTCTCTGATAAACCTTAATAATTGAAGCCTTAGGAATCCGTGAGATCAGCTAGAAAAGAGAGGAGAAAGGAAAGCCTAGGACTGAGCCTGGAGGAGTTCCACCCACCCGTTGTGGAGAAGAGGGTAAACTAACACAGGTTGTTTTGAGAAGGGGTGGTCACGAGGTAAGAAGAAGGAAAGGGAAGCATCAAGAAGCCAAAGGGAGTTTCAAGGAGGAGAATGTGGCCAGTAGTGTCTAACACTGTGGGGATAAGAACATGGTCTACCTATTGGATTTATGAATATGGAAGTCATAGGTATGAATAACAGGAGTCACTTAAGTGCCATGATGGAGGCAAAAGCCAGAACGAAGTGATGAAGAAATGGACTACCACAGTTTATATTCAGAATCTTTGAATATCAGTCTTTCTGTGCTGGTTACAGTCCTGTCAGTGTTAGGGTTTGAGGAGTCAGACCCCCAGTAGCAGATAGACTTAACTATGGTGCGGATCATTAACGTGGGGCTGGGATGGGGTCTGCTTGGAGCAGGTGGCAGCTGAGGAGGAGCAGGTGAAGCTGATTGTGCTGATTATGCCGAGCAGGGTTGTTTCTTAAAACAAGGTCCAATCAGACATGGCTCTGAAGGGCAGGTGAGACGGTGGGGGTGGCGGCATTTGCAAGGATCTCAGAGACCTGAGGTCAGCTGGGATTAGGGAGGAATGGACACCACAGGGCAGCCCAGTGCGGGACAGCCTCAGTCAACGTAATTATCTGGACACCTAAACGCCTCAAAACTATGTTTGTTGTGTTGGTAAGTTTTACTTCTCTATTATGGTCCTAAGGCAAGAAATTTCAGGTCTCCTGTGCCTGGGAGTTCTACGGCTGTTCTAATTCCTTATGGATCATAATCTGTCTTTCTTCATGGGAAAAGCCCCATTCTCTGGCCAAAGAGTATCAGGACTTCTTGAAGAAAATCTTTGTGACGGGACTCCACCAACCCCACTGCGGCCAGAGTCCTCCCCTCTCAGAGGCAAAGCTAGAAGTTTCTAGTAGCCTCTAATATAAAGGGTCATGATGCTACCTTTTCCTTTTTGCCTCTAGTTATTCATATATATATACACACACACACCACACACACACACACACACCAATTATCCAGGTTTTAGACTTGTTTTGTTACGAAAACTAATACTTCAGCCATCTCCCTAAACCGGTGGTTCTCAAACTTGAGCAGGTATCAGAATCATCCAGAGGGCTTATCAAATGCAGGCCTGTGGGCCCCACCCCCAGTGCTTTTGACCGAGCAGGAACTGCATTGACAAGAAGTTCCCAGGTAATGCTGATGCAGCTGGTCCTGGGATCGCGCTCGGGATCACACTTGACGTGTCCCACAAACTATTTGCTTTGACAAGTGATGAAGAGATGTCATTGGTAGAAACACCTAATCTATGGGGCACCTGGGTGGCTCAGTGGGTTAAGCATCTGCCTTCGGCTCACGTCATGATCCCAGGGTCCTGGGATGGCATCCCACATCAGGCTCCCTGCTCAGCATGGAGTCTGCTTCTCCCTCTGCCTCTGCCTGCTGCTCCCCCTGCTTGTTGCTGTCTCTCTCTCTCTCTCTTTCTCTCTCTCTCTCTCCGACAAAAATCTTTGGGGAAAAAAAACACCTGCTGTACTCGTAGCCTCCTTCCAGAGACACTGAATTCTACCCTCAAGACTTTAAAATGGCAAAAGAAAAGCAATTCTAGTTATCGACAACTTTCAAGTACTTGATAATAGACACCACCTGAAGGTTTTCTAAACTCATATTTGCTCTGACAAGTTATTCAGTTTCGGGTCACAGTAACAAAATAGGCCCCTCTTTGAATACTTTCTTTTCCTTCAAAGGAGTGTCTGAAGATGAATCCTGATGACAGATTAACCTGTGCCCAACTACTGGAGAGCCCCTACTTTGATTCTTTTCACGAGGACCAAATTAAAAGAAAAGCATGTACTGAAGGACGAAACAGAAGACGCCAGCAGGTACCTCTGTTCAAAGCTAAAATGTATAAAAATGATTCTTTTTCTTTCCTTTTCCTACCTTTCAAAGTGAGACTCGGTAGACACCAAGACCTTTTTTTGCACTGGTTTAGTTGTATTTGTTTATCTTAATAAATTCTGGTGATTGATGTAATAAAACCATAAAACTATGAAAATATCCAAATTTGTTGCAAAATCTTATTCCAAATATCTTGAATCAAAGTATTGCTCAACTTTTTGCTACGCTGATTGGATGGTTCGCCTGCCAGATCATGGACCCAAAATACAACAACTTCGTGCAATAAAACCCCAGTTTCAGCAGGACTGAGTTTGAACGTTACTGAGGAATCCCGGGGCCCTTCTGTCACCTCCAGACACACCGTATGAAAACTTAACTCTTTCCGTCTTTTTACCGCTGGCAGGCACCTAGGCCTGCCTTCCCTAGGCCTTTACTCAAAACCAAGGACAAGCTCTGGCAGATACTAAGAGATGAAACTCAAATACCTGAGAACCAAGCTCTTCCTAAAATATGCCAATATTGTAGAATGGTAAGATGAATACGACAGACCTTGATTCTGCAGTTTTCTAGGTGACCGTGCTTCACTTGGTTTCAGAAAAACTTTGAAGTTAAAACATAAACCCCATGGACGTAGGTTTGTTTTGGTTTGGGGTTTATTTTTCATCCATGTCCCCAGCCCCTAAAACTGTCTGACCTATAGAAGGTACTTGGTAAATATTATTCAAATAAATAAATAGAAGAACATTGCTTATTAATAAATGACGATGTAACTTTGTAGTTACCGGACTGACAATCACCCCATTCCATGTTTGCTTTAGCCTCCACCTTCGGTCTCCTTATTGGTCATTTATCTTCTCATTAGCATGTCTACCATGAAGGAAGAAGGGTTTGTTTGTTTGTTTCAACCTTTTGATCATTAAAATCAAAGTTTGTTGAGAGAGAAAGATCAAATTAATCAATAAGATGACATGTTAAGATGATTTTCAAATTTTGTACTACACAGGCCATTTTATCTTTTACTGTTTTAAGTTCTGTGTTTGCAAGTCAAGCCCAGTGCACTTGACTTAACCAAAAGATTAGGGTTTGCTCAAATAAGTCTGAGGCAGCAGTCTGCAATACAGGGTGAATTGTGTGTAAAAACAGTCTCCTTAAAGCACATCTCCCCAGGTTCCCCACGCTTGGCCTGGGAGGGTGAGCAGCAGCATGGCCCCATCCTGCCCCTCAGCTCCTGACTGTAGTCTACCAGCCTCACCTCGAGGGGGTGCGGGTGCTGCGCTCCCTGTACGTCTCCAGCTCACAGCTGTGCTCCCCATTCCTTAATACCCGCTAGCACAGCTGATACAGATCAGGGGCTTTATTTCTCCAAAAGGCAAAGAAGCACAAAGAGCAGCATACACCTAGATAATCTCATTTACAGAACTTAGGTCATGTTCTCTGTCCTCAGTCAACTGCATCCTGTCCCACTTCCCCAGGAAGCCTTACTAGAGCCCCCACCACTGAGACCATGCCTGAGCAGCTCCCTCCACCAGGTGAAGTCTCTGGAAAGCAAGGCCAAGAGGAAGACAGGGATGTCTTTCAGGTTCTGGTTTTCTTTCTGAACATGTGCCTCTTCCCTCAACATTTTACCGTATCAGAAAATAAACTAAAAATTCAAAAAGTCTTTTCATTCAATGTGGTTTCACTTTGTGAGTTCAAATTTCCCCCGGATACCAACTTCTAGATCTCTGAGTGAGTAACCAACAATTTCCTTAAGACTAAATATTGTTTAAAATTGATAGTAAAGAGGTTTTAAATCTTTACTGTTTTGCCAAATATCCTAAAATTAATATCCTAAAATTAAAAAATTTAAGATACGTAGAACGTAGACTCTTGGAAATATTATCTGACAGCTGATGGGCACCTACCTTTTAAACACTGACTAGATACTCAGAAATAAACATGCTGAAATATATCAACTACATCCATGAGAATTCTACAATAAGTAATAGAACCTAATTTTCAAGTATCAGAATATCACAATTTTTGGAAAGGTAACCCTATTTGATTTTTAAATTGATGTCTTTTGACATCTTTGTATCTTATGTATCCTTTTTGTTTTACCATCTTTAAATCAAACTGTACAAATAGGAATTCTTTTCCATTTACTTTCTTATTTTTGTCTTGTTCTGCTATTAGAATCAACTGTTGCCTCTCCTACCAGGAAGCCACATCTCCCCCACACCTGATGGAAGAAAACAAGTCCTCCAGTTAAAATTTGATCATCTTCCAAACATTTAGGAAAATGTTCTTTCAAGTGGAAAGTAATTTAATATGTACACATTTTTGTACAAGAGAGATAGGAATTCTCAGTGTTTCAAATGCAAATGAGCCATATGAAAATTAAGATGCCTTCTAGAATTGTTTTGCTCTGATCATTACTGATTCCTCTGCCCATGCTTTTTACAGGCCAACTTTATCTTTTAGAACATTTTCTTTAAATGTTATAGAGTCTGAAACAGCACATATGGAGGAGACATTTTCAATTTCATCAGAGCAGCCCCTCCCGAGGCGATTATAGAGAATTTGTAGGCTCGTATGTTGATTTTTGAAAAAGATTTACATATGTCATTTTGGTTTACCTAACCACATAATGTCTCAGAGCATTATCAAATAGCTTGCCTAGCTGTTGTTTGTGTAAGGAATGACATTATGTTTCTGCATTTTAATTTACACTATTGTAACCAGGTCTGTTGAATAATGCTGGATTTTATACTGGTGTAGGAAGGGAACCTTGAAATGTCACGTAGGTTTAACCCTCGATTCCAGGGCAGACTCAACTCTCTCTGTCTCATGAGACATTGATGATTCTAATTTTAAAGCAAGCCAGAGAAAATTCCATACATTTACATAGCAAATAAGGAACTACAAGGAATCACCATCCTCATGACATAATGCCCTGCGCTAACTGCTGACTCTAATGCTGTCCTTCGGAACATCACGGTTTCTTAGTCTTTTTCCTGGCTCAATCATCTCAGTGTCTAGATGTATCCTGTTGGGTGTGTGTCCTCAATATTTAGTTCACGGTCGATACTCTTTCAAACATTTGACTCTATAGCCTCTGTGAACTTGTGCAGCCCTGAACTTGTGTATCACGATCAGATCAGGTTTGTAAATGCTTCCAACAGAAAGATGATCTTTCAGTTAACTTCTTTGGGTCTCCTACCAAAAAAAAGAAGCAAACAAACAAAACACAATAGGTAAGCCCAGTTTACACTGGGATATTTTCCCAAGTAAACTTGACAGATACACTGACATACATACGTACACATATGCACGCATATATCCATATATGTTTATAAGTTTTGAAACATCATGGTAGCTGCCTTTTATCCTAGACATGTAAGAATGATGCAGTCTGTTTAATGGGCTTTTCGTTTGCTAACAAGGAACTCATGTAAAATAATAGCATGGGGTTGTCTATCGCTGTCTGCCATAAAGGCACAAAATAGTGATGTTTCAATAAATATTAAGATTATCTCATTAACTCTTGTCTGCTCCTGGGTCTGGCATGTTTACCTGAGTGTTGTCCAATTTTGCAAATACACATAATTCCAGAAATGCCGTGTATCTGGCACCGATACACCCAGCATAAATTGCCTTTAGGAAAACACAGGAACATCTTATGTTCACCTCTACAAGTTTACTGCACTTATAAACATGGCTATGGAAACTTCTAGAGAATCTTGTTCACTTATTTGGGAGCATCTCTTAGGAATTATGGCATCTCAACAATAGTTTCTTGCTCACTGGAAGGACATTCCAAGTGGGCTTATTTGGCCATTTAACGTGCTTAGCGTGAATATAAGCTTCTGTGGTCTTCTTATTGTCATCTTATCATCAAGAGTGCGCCTCTTCAGATTTGTATGTTTCTTGCATTTTTAATTAAACCATGCCACAGGAACAAGGAGAATGAGAAATAAAAGATAAAAGGCAACTTTGCTGAAAGATTTCTTTTAAACTTTCATAGTGTTTTTACCATGTAAGTCTCCTTATTGCCAAGCTACTCATACTACCCCAGCTTTCCGAAATATCTACATTATATTACACACACACGAGCACACGCACACACAGGAATTCAGAATACAGCACACAACTCCAGTTCCCATGTTGCTTATAATCATGCTTCAAACAACGATGGACTTTTTGGCAAGGGTTGATAGGGTGACTGTCTTTTCTTATTTTTGCTTACCTTTAAGAATTAAGGCAAACTGGCGTTTTTCTCTCTCAATTTTTTTTCCCATAGACAAATCCATCATTTAGAGATCACTGGGGAGGGGAGGGATGGGGAGAGGAGAAGCATCTAATGCTTAGGAAAATGCTCTGTTGCAGTCTTTTTACCATGAAGAAAAATAATCCTCTGAGTAGCGTTGCACACTGGCCCTTTCCCTGGGCGACCCGCCTCTGAATCACGCAGGCGCACAGACCTCAACCGGCTCCGCTTTTCTGTTTCGAGCGCCTGGTTCTCACTTCGGTGCTGCACAGACTCCCTTGCGTTTCTCAGCCACGTGGAAGACAGCTGCGCCTCGGCATCTAGCGCCCGAATTAAGGAATGACCTCTGTAAAACTCACCAGGCTCTTCCCAGAAGCCCACACAGCTCTGGAAGCACGCGTTTCCTTCACACCCTTGTCAGGTTTCTGGCTCACCTGCGGCCTGTCTCACCCGTGCCAGCTTTCAAGCTTTTTCATTTATGTGTAGAGCTCTTTCCTGTGCCGTCCAAATATTGCACCACCCTGGCGAGCGGCGCCGCCGCAGTGCTCCCCCTCTCTCCACCCCAGCACGATCTCTTTGCACCCTGAGTTCCTCAGACTTTCCGCATTGTGCCTGACACTCTCCAAGCAGCCAAGCAGTTCGTTTTGTTTGCGTTTTGTTTTGTTTGCAGAGCACTCTACAGAGAACTGAAAATGCGGGCTTTCGTTCTCTGTGCTCCTGCTGCTTCTTCGGGAAGAAGGAAATACACCAGAGAAAGGACGTTTCAGGAGACCCTGCTCAGCCCGGGAGGCTGCTTGCTTGGGCTCTGCCTTTGGGCTCCCTTTCAGTCCTGGTGGTATTTGAATGCACTTGTTCCAACCTGCCCCCAACCACAAAGCCCTCTTAGGGGGGTCACTGTTTGAAGATGATTTTAACTAGACTGAATCATCACAAAGTTGTGTTCGAGAGGCTTTTGCGTGCTTTGGAGTAGGGAGATAATTGAGTAAGGGGTGCGAACAAAGCTCTTGGGCAGGACAGGAAGAGAGGAGCAGAGAGCAGACTAGCCCCCTTCTAAGTGAGCCGTATGGCTGACTTCAGTGCTCATGCAGATCCCCCAGGCTACAAGACCTAAGAAAATTAATAAGTTATTTTGAAAAAAATCTCGACTCTGAAGATTTTTTTATGGTTCTTTAGCTTACTTGTCATAGAATCACAGTTTTTCAAAAAGATGGCACTTTCTTAGTCATTTGTCACCACCAGTGATTTCCAATCCTGGTTGTGGAGCAAACTTGAATGCAAAGAATTCTCTAAAGAAAAAACACAACAACAACAACAAAACCAAAAGACTTTTATCATTAATTAAAACATACTGCCAGAAGAGGAATGATCCTAAAACCCCACAAGCCTTAAAATCTTGAAAAAACTGGGGAATCAGTGTAAGGTATTAGCTGAATCACCAGCTTCCAGTTTATAATGCATTACATACAAATTTGTGATGCCTGCAATTAAGACATAAAGATAAAATGCCGCACACAATAAAATAATGTTCTGGGTGTGTGTGTGTGTGTGAGTGTTTGTTTTCTATTAAAGTCATGAACTCAACAACTTCATTCTTGTTTTAGTAGAAGACAAAGTCTTTGCAAGTGGTAGGTTGAACAATAATAGACATCATTTGGTCTGGGCATTGGGACACCAGGTTCTTGACTGGCTTGCAATTCTCGGTGTAGCCTTGTCACAACGTGTAACTGTTCTGTGCCTTCTTTTTCCCATTTGAAAAATAAGGGAAGAGAGAAGCTAGGTGATTTCTAGGGCTCCTATTCAGCTGTGGACCTCTGTGATTCTCCATCGCACATGGCGTTTCTGTCCTGGACATTTCTTCCACTAGAAGAGGCTTTCTAGAGACCTTTTCTCATTAACAAGATCGAGATAAATTTTGGGTTTTATGATCTAGCCAGGAGCTAGATCTCTCTCTCCCCCTCCCTTCTCTCTCTCTCCGTCTCTCATATCTCCCTCGCTTGCTTGCTTTCCTGCACACACACACACAACCACGCCCTGCTAGTTCTATCACATCAGTAGTAGTTTGCAGACAACTGTCTAATGGAAGTTCAATTTTATAAACTAACATGGATTTTAAAGCTAATTATCACTAAATTTTAATTAATGTAAATAAAACAGGTGTGCTTTTAAAATGCAGAGTAATATGTAATCATTCTTTGATGTTTTAATCTAACTCTAATTAGCTGGGAAATGACACATGCTGGGAAATACTAATTTAAGATATCCATTAAGGCAAAGAACACTGAGGACATTTCTAACTTCAGCAAAACCTGTAATGCCTTCAGTTCATGGTAACTTAAGGGAACCGTACAAATATATCTGAATTCTATCCGGTTTATATTTGAGCGGCAGAGACTCCGGTTCCGTCTACTTTATATTTAACCTGTAATCTACTCAAGCTGAGAATCGTTTATCCTACTTAGCAAGAGTAGAAACACCCTGTATTTATTAAAGTTAAAATTTTTCTTTTCTGTTGTGAACACTAGTCACTGACCATGTCTCTCGATACCGTCACATTGAAGATGGGTCTACTTACAATTTTAGAATATATTAGTATAGAAGCAGGTCTGTTTCAAATCACATGAAATTGTAGCCATAATAATAATTAGCACACAATAATTCACATAACAGCAACTTATACCACAGGAACAATTCACTACAAAGCAGTTTTAGTTGTTATGATGTTAAATATATGTAATATTTTAAAAATTTAGCTTAAGATATTTACCTAAAAATGGGCTTAAATACTTCGGTGACCTTCTATTTGTATATATAACTTAACCTGAACATGTTCTTTAGCTTATTTTAATAAAAGTGAGAAATATTTCTGTCTTCTTATTTCTGTTCAACTCACCTAGTAGTCCAATTGCCTAAAACTTTGTATTTAAATGAGGAAAACTGTCATAGTCACATGTAAGTTTCAGAACTTGTTACTTTGTTTCTTCTCCGTTGGACTATCTGAACAGTTGATATAGCAACTCTTCCTTTTTGTGCCTTGGGTTGGCAATTTTCACAAATGGAAAAACTAAGAAAATCTTCTCCAGTCCGACCCAATAGATACCTATTCCTGGGAACATTTACTTTGAGGCTGTAAGATTCGTTTTCTTTCAATTCATCAAAATATTTCTCTGACCCTTCCCAATACATGAGCTACAAAACATGAAATTTTCTTGCAACTTCGATTCCAAATCATCACAATAGTTTCTGTTGTGGGTTTAAAAAGTTGAAGAGGCTCAAGACCAAACTTAGACCAATGATCAAAAGAGAGAAAAACAATTAGTAAAATAATGAATGAGGTCATTATTTAAAGATGCTTCAATTCTTTTCTTTTGAACTAACCCTTCTGCTTTCATTATTTTTAATAGTGCTATGTTGAAAGAGTAGAGTAGGTTCTTTCCAATGCTGACTGCAATGATTTCTCCCATCCCACAGGCCTTTTGTAATGACCCTTTGCCATTCCTTTTATCAAGAGGTGAACTCCCTCCCTTCTCCCCACCTTGTCACCAGTGACTTCCTTAGACAAACAGAATGCAGCAGATGTCCCACTGTGCCATTTTGGGGGCCTAGGTCTTGAAAGGCCTGGCAACTTCTGCTTTCTCTCTCTGGGGAAGCCAGCCACCATGCTGTCAAGAAGCTTAGGCTAGACCTCCAGATGACAAGATACTGTGTGAAGACAAAGAGGACACTGGAAGAGCACCAAAGGGTCAGTAAAGCCTTCTTGGACCTTCCAACTCAGTGCAGCCACCGGCTGAATATAGCCAAGTAAGTGTCAAGTAGAACACATACTGCCCAGCTGTGCCCAGCCCACCCACAAAATTATGAGAATATATTGTTTTAAGCCACTATGTTTTGGGATGATTTGTTTTATAGCAGTGGATAACTGAAAAGAGTATGTTTTTCTTTCTTTCTTTCTTTCTTTCTTTCTTTCTTTCTTTCTTTCTTAAGATTTTATTTATTTGTCAGAGAAAGAGCGAGAAAGGGCACAAGCAGGGGGAGCAGCAGGCAGAGGAAGAAGCAGGGTCCCGGCTGAGCAAGGACCCGGATGTGGGACTCAATCCCAGGACCTGGATCATCACCTGAGCTGAAGGCAGACGCTTAACCGACTGAGCCACCCAGGCGCCCCAAGAGTATGTTTTTCAATTGCATACCACTGAATTTGAGAAACATGTTCTCAAACAATATGCACACTTAAAGTAAATCAGGGATCTGATGTTATTTAGCCTAGAACTATAAATACACTCTAGGGAATCTGGAAATCATTCTTCCCTACTACACATTGGCCTCTGTCTTTGAATTCTATTTATTTTAGTCAGGGCTACTGTGCTTCCAAAGAGGACATCATCTTCTCATAAAACATGTGCACTACCCTATGCAGGAAATCTAAAACACTGTAATGAAGAAATGATCCACACGTTGGATTTTACCAAATACATGAGTACATTCTTGATAGAAATATTACTTGATCTCTTTACAGTGGCCTACGAGGAACCTTCCTTCTTTTTGCAAGAAGAATATTCATGTCTGTGTTAGATAACTGGAGAGGTGTCAGACTATTCATTTTCTACCTTTTGCCCAAAAAAGGAATCAGTCAGTTTGGGTCCTGGTGGGTGTTTTTAACCAGTGCTCTTCACTCATCCTCCCATTCAGCAGACATCAGCTAGTGGTCATCCTGTGTGCTCTTAGGGAAAAGGCTTATCTCATTACACAAACAGAGCTTCTTCTCAGTCAAAAAGGTCTCTAGCAACCTTGAGTATTCTAGATGACTGGTTCCATCGTCTTTCCACATTTTCCCTCTCTCTGAACCAGAAAGACATCCAACCACAGGTCATATGTTGGCTTTGCCACTTTCAGGTCATGACCTTTGATCATCAGTGTCTTCGCCTCTACAGGGAGAATAACAGTTACCTGAAATGAGAATCCTAACACCTGAGGTTGTTAAAAGTATTACATGAAATGATGATGTTAATGTGCTTTGTAATAGAGAGAGCTATATAATGATTATTACTTTTATTACCCTCTAGAACTTTGGGAATATATTAACTTCTACATTAATATGTGGTCCTTTGAAAGAAATCCATAGAATATTTTTTAGTTTGACTATTTATCTATTATTTTTATTTTTATTTTTTTTTTTTTTTTAAGATTTTATTTATTTATGTGACAGAGAGACAGCCAGCGAGAGAGGGAACACAGCAGGGGGAGTGGGAGAGAAAGAAGCAGGCTCATAGCGGAAGAGCCTGATGTGGGACTCGATCCCGGATCGCCAGGATCACGTCCTGAGCCGAAGGCAGACGCTTTAACGACTGCGCTACCCAGGCGCCCCTATCTATTATTTTTAATTGAAGTATAGTTGACATACAATACTATATTAGTCTCAGGCGTACAACAATATAGTGACTCGACATTTATATACAGTTCAAAATGTTCATCACAGTTACCGTATTACCAGCTGTCACCATAAAAGTCAGTATAGTATTATTGACTATATGCCCTCTGCTGTATTTTCATCCCCATGACTTATTTATTTTTAGCTGGAAATTTGTACTTCTTAATCCCCTTCACCTATTTGGCCTATCCCCCACCATGTTCCCCTCTGGCAACGATCTAGACTTTTTTTTTTTAGTGATTGCCAAGTTTCCTCCCAAAAAAAGTGTGAGACCCGATCCTCCTCAACTACTCATATCTTCCATGAAGTGGCTTTTGCATTTCCAACATGAAAAGGCCCTTATCCTCCAGCAGATAAAAATGTCGTTTTTCTTTTTACGTCAGTTGAATTTATTGGTATTATTTAAAATATTTGCTTATTGTTAGCAAACACGATCAAGTTATCAAGTACTGGGCAGACACAGAAGAAAACAAGCCCTCAAGGGAATACATAGCCACCAAGAAGAAACAGCCTGATGGGGTTAACCACAAATTAAGATCTCACCAGAAAAGTTAGAGAAGACACCAACATCAGCATCGTGAGATAATCGGACTATACGTCCAAGAGATTGCCTGAGGGGTTGGAATCACCAGAGAGAGAAGAACTGGCTGGGGAGGTACAACGAAATGTGGATGAAAAAGCATCTTAGGTGTGGGGATACACAAAACAAGCTTAACATTGTCTTTGTCCAGCATGATTACCTGCTGGAAACTCAACTAGAGAAAAAAGCAGGAGACCTATGCTGGAGACACAAGTCTTAACTTAATGTGTGTGTTCTGGCAACTGAAATCGTATGGACAATTTGTATTTGTAAGGCAATGAGAAGAAAAGTCAGTCCTAATCTTGGAGAAATGCTTGCAGTGAGAGGAAAAGAGAAAAGGAGAGGAACTGTCAGAAGTGCACCTAGGGGAAGAACTGACATTTGTCACTTGTCCTGCCACCTTCCCCATCTCAAGATCGCCTTTCCACTGTCCCTCCCTTCCTCCTTCATAATTATCCTCCTTTCTAGCCACACGTTTACTTTTCTTGGATTTGAATCCCTATCCTCTGTCATTCGTTTCTTCCTTCACCAAATACCCATCACTTCACTTTCTGCTCTGACAGAAAAGAGCAGAAATTGTTCCATTATCCAATTTCCTTCCTCCTGGATTTGGCTAATCTCTCCCTTCTACTACCTGCAATTTTCAGGTCAGAGAAAATTATACTGTCTTTAATCTTACTAATATAAGAACTTCCTGTAAAACACCAGCACTACCTTATATAAGCTAAATTTGCAAATAATCTTGGATTGAATTCAAATAAATCTCTAAAATGTATTTGTTTTAGAGGGACACCTGGCTGGCTCAGTCAGTAGAGCATGCAACTCTTTTTTTTTTTTTTAAGATTTTATTTATTTATTTAACAGAGACAGAGACAGCCAGCGAGAGAGGGAACACAAGCAGGGGGAGTGGGAGAGGAAGAAGCAGGCTCACAGCAGAGGAGCCTGATGTGGGGCTCGATCCCAGAACGCCGGGATCACGCCCTGAGCCGAAGGCAGACGCTTAACCGCTGTGCCACCCAGGCGCCCCAGAGCATGCAACTCTTGATCTAAGTGTCATGACTTCAAGTCCCACGTTGGGTATAGAGCTTACTTAAAAATACACACACACACACACACACACACACACACACACACACACATTTGTTTTAGAGACTGACTTCTCTTTAGATGCCATACTCTTCATTCTTCCTTTAATGTAATCACATTTAGAAGAAAAATCCCTCACCAAAACTGATTCCATCAAATGTTCCCTCTAAATCACAGGTTCTCAGCCACAAGTTGGCTTCAAGGGATCCATTGGCAATCCCCTCTTCCATTTCCAAATCCAGATTCTATAATATAACTCATGGCTACTGTCACCCAAACTCCAGAAAGCTCTGCTGGGTTAACATCTAGACAGCTCCTAGTACTTCCAACCCAGGACAAAGGACCTCTTCCCTCTTGCCCTGGTACTCCCCAGTTTGCCTTTCCCTATATCTAGACCCTTTACACTTGAAATAGAGCAAGACCATGACTAATTCTGCCCAGAGGCTGTCTGGCCTAGAAGAGATAAAAATCTCTTCCTCATTCTACTTTAAATATTTAACATTTAGAAATGCATCTGGGTTCCAGAGTAATCCCACTGAGAAGATTAGGGAGATAAAGTCCCAGTTCGGGTTTTATGTGAATTTGTTTAAAGAAATAGCTTTCCCAAGAGCTGTTCCTCATGAGTGTGCTGAGAAAATGGGCACGTGGGCTGCCGTGGGCGGCACTATTGAGTGGCTGGAGGGCAACATCAGAGCCCCGGTCTCTCTTTAGGGCTTGGGAGTGGAGGCTACCACAGGGGGTAAAAAATGGAGGCAGAAATAGGCCGACAGCCAACTGTGGGCTTCAAAAATGTACTAGTGGGGGCACCTGGGTGGCTCAGTCATTAAGCGTCTGCCTTCGGCTCAGGGCGTGATCCTGGCATTCTGGGATCGAGCCCCACATCAGGCTCCTCCGCTGGGAGCCTGCTTCTTCCTCTCCCACTCCCCCTGCTTGTGTTCCCTCTCTCGCTGGCTGTCTCTCTTTCTGTCAAATAAATAAACAAAATCTTAAAAAAAAAAATGTACTAGTGACACGCCCGGCCAACATCTCTTACAAAGAGCACGCACCAGAGCTGTGCAGGCAAGGGGAAATAGCGTGGGCAGGGTTCTAGAGCCCACCCCAGGGTTCTAGAGCCCACCCCAGCAAACTGCTCTGTGCTAAGCGTGTTCTCTTGTGTCTCTCTGGCCCCTCGATGTTTTTAAGGATCCTTCTGGCTACAATACTTTATGAAATGATATAGACAAAACAACTGTCACTATTCTCTTGTCCTGTACCTGTGTCCACCTCCTCTCTTTTTCTCAGGTCTGTCATAGACTGAATAGAGAAACGAGGACAGAGCAAGAACCTAGCTAGGGATCATGCTCTGACTGCCTCACAAGGAAGGGACTAGTCCTGGGTCCTTCCACCTTCCCGATCTACTCTTAATATCTCCTTTCTCCAACCTGTCTACAGAGCTCTCTACAGAGAGCTAGCTCCGTGGTGGCAAGTGTGAAATCCTAAGAGCGCAGTTGCTTTGCAAGAGCTCAGCTGTCCCTTTCTCAGCAATCCAAAAATACGTAAGAGGTACGAGGGGGGTTACGTTATTCAACACTGGGCTTGGTACTGGCTTTGTTATTGCTGTTGTTTTGTTTTGCCTTTGTAAGCACTTTAGACTCCTTGTTGCCACAGATTATGGCATGCCATAAATAGATAAGCTGGATTCCACTCCGAAGAGAAAGAATATCATTTTTGCCCAGTAAGTGCACAACATGCCCTTTGATCACTAACATCGACAAGGAAGAATGGCTGAAAGATAGCCATTAAGTACAAGTGAAATTGAAACTTCCATTTTCAAATTGCACAATTCCTAAGGATTAAAGTAAATTTTTGGCCAAGATCCCCAAGAAGACTCCATCTAGTTCCATTGCTAGGAAATTTTCCAGGGCTCTCAGTATATAAAATCCTAGAACATTTTTTACGGTACTTTTATTTTATCTCAACTTGTTAACCATCAGACCCTATCTTGCACAAATTTACAAAGTGTTTCTTGTATGTTTTTTTAATAGTCAGAATTTGAGTTTTTTAAAGATTTTTTTTAGTACACTCTACCCCTCAACGTAGGACTAGAACTCACGACCCCAAGATCAAGAGTCACTGCTCTACTGACTGAGCCAGCCATGCACCCCTTAATTTTTCAGAATTTCTAAACCCACAAGGGAGCAATAATGACCAAAGCTGTTGGATATTTTAGGAAATTTGATAGGATCAAGCAAGAGAGAAGCATTAAGTAATAATAGAAATCTCAAGCCTTACATAGTGAAAAGGAAAGAAATATTTTAAATCAATATTCTAAATATAAAGCAGCTATCATACTTGAAATACAAATCATTGATGCATTATGGAGGCAAATTATGGCTTTTCCTTTAAAAAAAAAAAAGATCTTATTTGTTTATTTGAGAGAGAACATGCAAACAGGAACTGGAGGGTTGGTGGGGGCAGGGCAGAGGGACAGGGACAAGCAGACTCCCCACTAAGCAGGGGGGCTGATGCCGAGGTTCTATCCCAGGACTGTGGGATCAGGACCTGAGCCAAAGGCAAACACTTAACTGACTAAGCCACCCAGGCGGCCCATGGCTTTTCAATTAATCCTTAATTTCACTGACTTATGCATGTATCACGTATTACATTATGTATTATCTCCTCTTTCCTGATGACCTTTATGCTCTTGGTAGATGAACTGGTCCAAGGGAACTAAATTACAGTAAGCCCTCCTCAGATGTCAGGCACTGGACTGGATGCTTTGTACATACTCTCTCACTCTCCCAGACACCGGAGTAAATAGGTATTGTTAGCCACATTTACAAGTAAGAAATCTCAGGTTCAGAGAGGTAGCGAGGAATTGGCAGAGCTGGCTTTAAAATTTTCAGAAGACTTCCACCAAACCTTTCACTTATTTTTGCATTTAAAGGTGGTAAGCACTCGCTGTCTGAAGCCAGGTCCCTTGCTTTGGGGCATTTTCAATGTTCACTAAATTCTTACAGCCTGATATTTGTAATCTCTCTAAGGCCAATCCTCACTAAAGTAGCCGTGTAGAAACATGTGTCCTTAGCGAACTGGCTAGCCCCAGACTGTAAAAGGTGCCGTCTCTCTTGGGTAGATCTCCTCACATTTGGTAAGGAAGGCACCTGTGTACTCCTCCTCTGTGTATGCAAGGCCTGGCTCTAACCAAAGTGATGGGACTTAACCTATCACGAAATATGAACAGTCAGATGAATGCTACACAAAAAGATAGAATTTAAGTCAGAGTCCTTTGTGAGAGCACACCAACCGTCTGATTTTACAGATAAGAAAACCAAGGCCTTGAAAATGTTCAAGGCCCCAAAGAAATGTTAAACACGGATTAACTGGGTGGTCAAAACTGTATTTGTTTATTTAACTACGTGTGTCTCCTCGTTGCCTCATCTGATAATGGATTTGAGGCAGCTTCTGTGTATAATAATCACAAAATAAAATGGGGCAATAATTTCCAAAAGCAAGAATGATGAAAATATTCTACAATAAGATGGAGATGGTTACACAGTGATAATATGCTAAGCCGTCAAACTGTATACCCTGAAAGGGTAAATTTTATGATATACAAATTATTCCTCAATAAAACTTACTTTTTAAAAAGAGTAGGGCTATATTTACTTTTTACTTTTCAAATTTTATTTATTTATTTATTAGAGAGCAAGAGAAAGCACGAGCCGGGGGGGGGGGGGCTCAATCCCAGGACCCCAGGGTCATGAACTGAGCTGAAATCAAGAGTCAGACGCTTAACTGACTGAGCCCCCCCAGGCGCCCCTGTATTTACTTTTTAAAATAGGATAGAGGAGAAAACCATGGATTAATGACTTTTTAAATTTTTTCTATTTATTTTTTACAGTCTCTCTTCTGAATTCCATGTCAGAGTACTGAATTGGCCTGCATCACATTAGCTTAATGAATCAAGAACGTTGATCTATTGCCTCCATTTCTCTGTTGTAGACTGGTAGCCAGTTTTCGAAGTTTCTACTGGAGTTTTCAAATAAGACTCTGGAATATATTTCAAAAGAGAGTACATTTTTCCCGTGAGAAATCCTCTGAGTAAACCAGACACTATAAGCTAAGTGGTCTTGCTGATTTCTATTAAGAAATAGAAAGTTAAATCTGTTACTCTGTATACAGAGGCATACATTTCCGTATAAGCATACATTTCAAGCAAAATCTTTTAAGATCAGTACACACAAATTGACCTAGGAGTTCTTCTTCAAATTTATCAGAGGATATAAAGAGCTCAGAAAAGGGCTTGAAAGCAAAGATATTCACACTACGATGATCATTATTCATATAATGAAAAGGCAGAAATAAATCCAAATGTCCAACGGGACATTTCAGGGTATAGTGGAATATTGCACAGCCCTTTAAAAATGTTTTTGTTTGAAAATCTGCATTATTTTTTGATTACAGGGATAACAACAATATACACATTATCTTAAAATTTTAAACCTCCAACTATTTCCCCATAATTCCTCCTCCTAAGAGATAATCGAAACTATGTGCTTTTGATGACTATCTTATATGATCGCCCTGTAATACAGTTTGCAACTTGCTTTGTGCGCTTTGTAACGAATCTTTATACAACAGTTCCTGCACGTTTGCCCCACGAGTTTGGTATTTTTTTTAAACATTGTTTTTAAACATATTCAAGAGTTAGGGCAATGTTTATGATACAGTGTTAAGTTTTTTTTTTTTTAGAAACGGGGAATACAAAACATTGCACATGGTATGATCCTAATCTGCGGGGGGAGGGGAGGGGCAAAGATTATACACACATTTACGTAAAAGAATTAAAGAAATATAACACATTTTAGTAATAGTCCTAACTGGTAGAATTGCAACTTTACTTGCTTCTATATAAAATTTTATATTTTCCAAATTCTCTGTGATGAACATGTTAAAAATAGCATTGGCTTTTTCTATTTCCAAAAATAATTTAGGTTCCTTGTAGGCAATCTGGAAAATGCAGATAAACCCAAATAAGAAAATAGGAAGTCGCTCATGATCCAACAACACAGAGATAATAGCTGTCACCATTTAGACATATTTTTCAAACAACTCTGTGTGTGCTTTACAGAAATAAAATTATACTGGTCGTAAGTTTTGCCCTTTGTCACCTGGATATATTGTCAACATTCTAATAATGTTATTAAATACTTTTCTACGAAATGACCTTTTGATTATCCAAGACTGTAATTCATATATAAGATTCAGTTATTACCAGTTTTTGCTTTTATAATTGATGTACTGAACATTTATAAGGATAAATCTTTGTGTATATATTCTGTAATATCTTCATCTGATAAATAGCTAGAAACGGAATTGCTGAGTTAGATGGTCTGCAAAATTTTAATGTGTCTGCTAGTCATTGCCAGTATATTCTTCAGAAAAAATTTAGCAAGTTTTCTCCCCAGCAGTGATATGAGAAAGTGGACATTTTCTATACTTCTGGCAGGGGCAGGTGCTATCAATCTGGAGACTTTTATTATTTTTTTTCTCTGACTAGGAAAGTAAAAAAATGTTTATTATAGAAAATTTTAAATGTACAAATAAGCAAAGAGAAGAAAATGAAGGTCACTAAGGATATCATCAACAGCTATACCCTAAATGTATATTCATATGCATATATTACATACATACTTCTTAATTTGATAAAATTAAATCATGTAATAAATAACAACTAATATTTATTAAGCATTAACTATTCATTAGACCCTATGCTATGCATTTAAATTACCTCATTAAATTCTTATGCCTCTACAAAATAGTAATTTTTAAAGCTTTTATGTTTAAGTAATCTCTACCCCCAAAGTGGGCTCGAACTTACAACCCCAAGATCAAGAATCGCATGCTCTACCAACTGAGCCAGCCAGGCACCCCTAAATAGTATTTTTTATATATAATATGTCCATTTTTTAAAAAGAAAAACTGAGAGATTAAGTAACTTGCCCTTGGTAATATAGCTAATATGTGGCAGAGCTGAGATTAAACTGTCTTTTTTAGAGTCCCTGTTCTTATATCCATTGGGAACCCATAGAGGGGTCTGTATTCGTTAAGTACTGACCCAGCACCTTTCCTTAAACAAGACTATTTATTACTTTTAACTAAAAGGATGCTTGTATATACATACATAAATACATAAATACACGCATAAATCAATAAATGAGGGAGGAAGGGTAGCAAGGGACAAAAGCTTCCTTACAGACTGATGCCAAATAACCTATGTAAACACTATTCCCTCCAAGAAATGGAGCCCAGTTTCCCACCCCTTGAGTGTGGGTTGGACTTGCTGACTCTTCCAAAGAAGAGAATATGGAAAGGGACAAGTAGACTTGAGAGTGGAAAAACCCGCAGACCGCACCTGCCCGTGTGATCCAAATTACCGTCACCAGTGATCAGCCATGCTGGTGTCCTGTACCCCCAATCTGCGATGAAGAGAAGGGAACCTCACCTCTGGTATCCTTCCCACAGCCCATAATCCAAGTGTAATCATGAGAAAAAACATCAGATGAACCAAAGTTGAGTCTACGAAATACCTGCCCAATCCTCTACAAAACTGTCAAGGCTGTGAAAGACAAAGGCTAGGAAACTGTCATAGAGCAGAGGAGACATGACTCCGTGCCATGTGGGATCCCGGACTGGATACTAAAACAGCAAAAGGACATTGGCAGAGAAGCTAGTGAAACCTAAATAAAATCTGGAATTGTGAATGGTTTGAATCAATATTGGTTTCTGGGCTTTCACAAATGTGCCATGGTAATGCAAGATGTTAACATCAGGGGAAACTGGGTCAGGATATACGGGAACTATAAGTTGTTATCTGCAACTTTTTTGTAAATCTAGAATTACTCCAAAATAAAAGGTTGTATTGTTGTTGTTGCTGTTTAAAGGATATTTGTTTCAATATGAATAGCATTTAGGGAAGCAGAGATAAGGTTCCAGCTGTGACAGGCTTTTCACACCATCGGGGTCTGAACCTGTCTCCTCCCTTCTTGTCTTTGCTTCCCAGGGAGAGTCCAGTGTCCAGCCATAGTAAGGCCAAACAGGAAAACTCAGACCATGCAGGGCAGGCAGATCTCAAAGGGCTGATCCCAGGACTCAAACTCATTTTTCTGTTAGTGTTGATTTTATAGTTTCTACAAGACCGAAAGGCCTCTAGTCACTCATGGATTAGTCCCTTTCTCTGATCTATTTCTAACTCAATTTTTAACGGGGAAAGGAGGTGGGAGCCACTCCTGGCTCGACTAAGCAGTGGGGAAGTCTGGGGTTGGATGCTTCTGCCATGGTGCTGCCCAGCATCACAAGAAGCCCTGGAAAAGAAAAGTGTATTAAGATCACCGGGTCTTTCCAACCTGGGCCCTGCAGAATGGCTCCCAGAAGAACGGTGGAGAGAAGAAGGGTCGTTCTGCCATCAGTGGGGTAGCGACCAGAGACTATACCATCGACAATCCCATGTACATCATGGAGTGGACTTCAAGGAAGCAAACCCTTCAGGCACTCAAAGAAATCTGGAAATTTGATGGAAGGAGATGGAAATGCCAGGTATGTGTACCGACCCCTGGTTCAGCAGAGTCTCTGGGTCAAAGAATGTGCTATACAGTATGCACGTGTGGTTGTCTGAGAAACGTAATGAGGACGAAGATTCACCAAACTCTACACATTGATTGCCTGTGTACCTGTCACCACTTTCAAATATCTATAGACAATATAGATGAGAACTAACCACTGATTGTCGAAATCATAAAACCGAAAAAAAAAAAAAAAA